>NW_023191151.1:0-1863 GCF_002007445.2 Ailuropoda melanoleuca | reverse complement strand
ATGCTGTGTGTGTGATTGCTTGAGCCCTGGGCCCAGTACAATAGACTGTGGCAGAAGCACAAAAGGCCAAGGGCAACTGGCTTTGACACCAGCCCTCCTTGCTTGTTTTCCTTCCTGCTTCAGAATCCAGCGAGCACAATTTGGATTCGTGTAGAATGACCTCCAATTCACTTTCACATCTTGGCCGGAGGGATATTTAAATACAGCACAACTAATGAAGCATCGAGCTGTACATCGGAAACCAGGGATGTACTGTATGGTGACATAATATAATAAAAATACATTTTAAAAAAATAAATAAATAAATAAATACAGCGTCATATTCTCAGAAACCACTGGAGGGAGAGTTGATCTTGATAACCCTTAAGGATAAGTTGGTGATCCTCGCTGATTTGCCAGTATAATCGCCTCTTTGCAGAAAGAAGGGCAGGAGGATTGAAGGACTATAATCAACCATATGACAGAGTCTGGACCCAGCCAGAGCTCAATGCCAGGTCTAGCCTGAGAAATGTTGAAAATGGCAGGAGACAGAACAAGTAGGAACATCCTTCAAACTCTTAAGAAATAAGCGGTTATCTCTCATTGATCCAATCCTATAGAGGCTTGTTTGAGTTCGGGCAAAACCACAGCCCCCACCTAGGAATCCTGCTGAGCCCTATTTACAAAGTCACAAGGAAGGCATCTAAATTTACATTGAGCCCTGAGCAGAAATAACAATCAATGTTTACAAAGGGCTGCTGAGAAGGCAGTGTAGCTGGGCTGGAAATAGCCGCTCAGATGCTTTTTGAAGTGCCTGCAACCAGAGTACATGAGGACTGGAGCCGCTGGCAGAGATCCAGGACGGTTACTCAGCAAACGCATTGGTGAGCCTGCGACAGCTCCTTCCCAGAGCGCCGTTGGAAGACAGTCACCAGCTTGCTGCGGGATGGTGCGAGGGACGCTTCTGCCACGGAATGAGGTACACCAAGAGCAGGGGAAACTTTGTGGAACTTCCTTGCTTATGGAGCTACGTTCCCAGCCCCCGCTACCATATTGGTCTGAACTAGAACTTTTTCCAGCCGAGACACAACGACTTCCTTGTTTCACACATGACAGTTGCTGCGTTCAGGCTCTTGAGCCTTGAAGCCATGGTAGGGGGGGTAGTGGTGAATCTACAACTCAGTGGGGCTGAAGCCAGGCGTTTGGTGACAGAAATAAGCAAATTCATGTCCTCAGGGGACTGAGTATTTAGGGACATTTAGATAGCCTCCAGACTCCCTACTGTGACTGCAGCCCTGAGAGACTGTATGATAAGATAGAGCCAAAGTACATTTCTATGTACTTTGAGAAGAAAAAATAAGATAAGTCATGCGTATACTGGTTCAGAAGGAAATGGGAATACTAAAGCAGACGCCTTGATCAAATCTCACAACTAGGTTCATTAAATGAGCACACGTGTGCGCTTGAATACGGCATAGACACAGCAAGATGGCACAATCCTCTTGCATAGACTGAAACAAACAATGTAGAGAGAAACTGAATTCAGTGTCAATAGAAAATAATCTGAGGATGATTTTAGGTAGAACTGAAGTCCTGAAGACTGAAGACTCGCATAGCTGGCAAGAGAATTAAACTGAACTTAGAGGTGGGTGTCCGCGTACAGGACGGGATGCTTAGAAATAAATGCGTGTCGACAGGAGTTGACACCTATCCTCATCGAGATTTCGTTTATTCTGCAACAGAAACAGAAGCAACCACAGAAACTATGACGCTAAGAAAATATAATCTAATACTATAGTCTAAATAGTTGCCGCAGTTAGTGTTCTATCAGTCAGACCCACCTGGTTGTGTTCGAGGTATGCAGTCCACTGTGGCGAATGCGCA
>NW_023191150.1:0-3902 GCF_002007445.2 Ailuropoda melanoleuca | reverse complement strand
GCCTTTGGTGGCAAGTCCAACCTTTATTTATACTGCAACCAACAGCAACAGGCAAATTGTCAAGCAAAAATTGAAGTTCTGCCTGACACTGTCTACTTAGTGGCAAAACAACTGGTTAAAAAGGGTGAAAATTTGGTTGAACAGATTATTGATATTAGGGGGACATGAAAAATTCTTGCTATTTGCGGAGCCNGTGGAGCTCAGCTTAAAAATATGGATTGAAGTAACCTTCCTTGATGAATAAATATAACCTACATACATCTAAATAGTAGCAAGGTGATTCCATTTTTTAAAAATTTTATTTTAGTTCAATCATTTAACATATAGTGTATTATTAGTTTCAGAGATAGAGTTCAGTGAAGTTGATTCAATTTTTAATATAAAAATTTACCATTTTTATCGGTGGAGCTGGGGTATTGAGATACACCTTTGTAGTTAGATTTTTTTTCATGGTCCTTCAGCTAGTTAGACCTATAATGCAGCTCTCTTTTCCCAAAATAGCTTGACCAGGAATTTGATAATTTTAAATCCAATGTAATACCATATAGTTCTCAGAACTCATGACTTTTAAAGAAGGATAAGATACTGTCTAGGTTCAGAGACTATGGAAATTAAAGTGTTGCTTTTAAGAAAGAAAAGCTTTTATATTAACATTAACGTTCAAAAGTCTTGCTTTTTTAGTTGCATTTTGGATATACAGAACTGTTGTGAATCAAAATTTGTAGTGTGTGATCCTATATAATGCATGTTAGTTTCATCTTGCAGTGCATGTCAGTAGTCTTTGATCTGTAATTATGAAGTGCCAGCAAACTTAGAATAACTTCTTGGTTTCTTCCATGTCTGGGTCCTGTCTCCATCTGGAGTGTGGAGACTGCTAAGCAGAGGCGTGTTTTGGTCGATAATTCTTTGTAATATTCCTATTCTCAATATTTGCTTTTTTTTAAGGTTTTATTTATTTGAGAGAGAGAGAACAGGCACAAGCAGGGGGAGTGGCAGAGGGAGATGGAGAAGCAGACTCCCCGCTGAGCAGGGAGCCCAACACAAGGGTCTGGATCCCAGGACCCCGGGATCATGACCTGAGCCAAAGGTAGTTGCTTTACTGGCTGAGCCACCCATGCGCCCTCTATCTTTGCTTTTTATGTTGCCTATATTGCTTATTTTTAAGTTTGATTCTCACCTATAGGGGTATATGCTCTGTTGATTTGATTTAATGTTGGATAAGAACAGAGCTAATGGCCATAGATAAATAGAGCTTTGAAATTGTTTTTTATGGCTATCAAATAGCACCTACCTCCCACCCCCTAATTGTACAAAAATTAGTAGTCTTAGACATAAAGTGGCTTGCTCAGAAACAGCTAGTGATTGTTGATCTTATGTCACCTTGGTGACAAGGGGTGTACAGATATTGGACTAAACATNGAGATGATATCGTGAAGGGTCTCAAGTTACATGGAAGAGAAATTCAGCAGCATTGTAAGGTATTTTTATTTTTCCCACTGGAGATCAAAGAGTAGAGAAAGGAGAGGGATTTACAATAAATTTTTTAATTGTGTCTACATAGGCCAATTAGAACAGAAATCAACTTTTCTGTGCATTTGATCAATATAGACAAGAGATTAACTCAGGCTGACGTGTATTATATCATTCTTTATTAGGAGGATTTTTGGATCTAAATTATTCTTATAATTGCCTGTTGTCATTCTTCTATTTTACTTTTTTTTTTAGTGGAAGAATCAAGAACAAATCTTTGTTTCCTTTTTTAGGTGTAAGATTGACTATTTTAAAATTGTATTTTGGACAAACAAAATGGGAAAAAATATTTCATAATAAAGAACAAAAGAATATATAGACTTATAAAAAAGATAAAAATAGAAAATTTTGAGGGCTACACATCTGATTCTGGCGTTTCAAAGCTAAAAGCCAAAGCAGATGGACACATTGAAAGATATGTACATCCTAAACCAATGTCCAACCTAAATTTTATTCCAAGTTAAAAATGCATACTAAAAATGCAGTTGAAATATTGCAGTATGTGTTTTTGAAAGGAAGTAATTAACATACACGAAGAACTCATAACTTTCCTTCTCTCTTGGTTTGTTTTCTTTCTTCTTTCTTGCTTTTAACCTTCCTTTTTCAAATAATGGGTTTTCTCAGTAAAAACACAGAAAAGAATGATACTTTGTATGGTGCCCTACAGTTATCAGCTATAGTGACTGGGAAGTAGTTAGTCCAATTTTCTCTTCTAGAAAAATTGATCTCCTATTGTCCTCTCCCTTGCTCACATCAGCCTTGGTAAGTAAAAGTAAGAATAGACAGAAGTACCTCCCAGACTGCATTTATTCAGCCTGGGGAATTTATTATCACAGGAGGTTATCAAGTCAGTTAAACAGCTGGACTCAAAATTTGGGAGAATTTTATAACCAATAGCACTTATATAGTAAAGCACGTGACTTAAGATTTTTATGTGTTAGGTTATAGGATCATACTTCAGTTCATAAAATATTAAACCACAGAATCATAAAAGTTTTCCTTGCAAAACATCATGGAAGATCTTTGATAGAGATCATTTCTGTGTCTTGTGATAGACAAAAATGACCTAACAACAACGTAACAGAAATGGCCTTTGGTGGCAAGTCCAACCTTTATTTATACTGCAACCAACAGCAACAGGCAAATTGTCAAGCAAAAATCGAAGTTCTGCCTGACACTGTCTACTTAGTGGCAAAACAACTGGTTAAAAAGGGTGAAAATTCAGTTGAACAAATTATTGATATTAGGGGGACATGAAAAATTCTTGCTATTTGTGGAGCTCAGCTTAAAAATATGGATTGAAGTAACCTTCCTTGATGAATAAATATAACCTACATACATCTAAATAGTAGCAAGGTGATTCCATTTTTTAAAAATTTTATTTTAATTCAATCATTTAACATATAGTGTATTATTAGTTTCAGAGATAGAGTTCAGTGAAGTTGATTCAATTTTTAATATAAAAATTTACCATTTTTATCGGTGGAGCTGGGGTATTGAGATACACCTTTGTAGTTAGATTTTTTTTCATGGTCCTTCAGCTAGTTAGACCTATAATGCAGCTCTCTTCTCCCAAAATAGCTTGACCAGGAATTTGATAATTTTAAATCCAATGTAATACCATATAGTTCTCAGAACTCATGACTTTTAAAGAAGGATAAGATACTGTCTAGGTTCAGAGACTATGGAAATTAAAGTGTTGCTTTTAAGAAAGAAAAGCTTTTATATTAACATTAACGTTCAAAAGTCTTGCTTTTTTAGTTGCATTTTGGATATACAGAACTGTTGGGAATCAAAATTTGTAGTGTGTGATCCTATATAATCCATGTTAGTTTCATCTTGCAGTGCATGTCAGTAGTCTTTGATCTGTAATTATGAAGTGCCAGCAAACTTAGAATAACTTCTTGGTTTCTTCCATGTCTGGGTCCTGTCTCCATTTGGAGTGTGGAGACTGCTAAGCAGAGGCGTGTTTTGGTCGCTAATTCTTTGTAATATTCCTATTCTCAATATTTGCTTTTTTTTTAAGGTTTTATTTATTTGAGAGAGAGAGAGAACAGGCACAAGCAGGGGGAGTGGCAGAGGGAGATGGAGAAGCAGACTCCCCGCTGAGCAGGGAGCCCAACACAAGGGTCTGGATCCCAGGACCCCGGGATCATGACCTGAGCCAAAGGTAGTTGCTTTACTGGCTGAGCCACCCATGCGCCCTCTATGTTTGCTTTTTATGTTGCCTATATTGCTTATTTTTAAGTTTGATTCTCACCTATAGGGATATATGCTCTGTTGATTTGATTTAATGTTGGGTAAGAACAGAGCTAATGGCCATAGATAAATAGAGCTTTGAAATTGTTTTTTATGGCTATCAAATAGCACCT
>NW_023191149.1:0-702 GCF_002007445.2 Ailuropoda melanoleuca | reverse complement strand
TCCTTCCTACCTAACAATGAGGATGTTCTACATGTGTTAACAGAAGCATGGTCCTCGCTGCAGGGATGCAACCAATAAAAACCAGACTGTGGAAAACTGTAGGATAAATGATGCATTTACTTCAACAAATAAATTGCAGGGGAAAAAAGAAAACAGAAAGAATCTATAGAATAAAAAGGACTAAGAAAACCTGTCAATCAAATGTAGTGTGTAAGCCTTGTTTCCAAAACTTAGTCCAAAACCCCCCCAACACTACACACACACACAGAAACCAAACAGAAAATTTTGATGCGTAGATTTTTGTGATATTAAGGGAAACATTATTAATATTTTAANTTTAGACATGATTAGTATTTGGTTGAGTTTTCAAAAAAGATTCTCTATTTGTTAAAGATTCATTCTAAATATTTGAAGATGAAATATGGTGTATTGGATTTGATTCAAAATAATTTGTGCAAGCAGTGAAGTTGGGATATATTTAAAATAAAATTGGCCATGAGTGAATGATTTTTGCAGCAGGGTAATGGTACACAGAAATTCACTGAAACATTCTTTCCACAATTGTTTGTTTGAAATTTCTCAAAATATTTAAACACACATGTGCATGCACCCCTATAAAATTTAAGATCATTGTTAGAGTTTATATAAAGAGATAAAATATCTCAATAGGTATACAGTGTTGTAAGTCAGGATGGGGTTACT
>NW_023191148.1:2483-3714 GCF_002007445.2 Ailuropoda melanoleuca | reverse complement strand
GGGGGGGGCGTGTGGCCCTACTGAGGTGGATGATGAATCTCTCTAGCAGACGTGTCCATGGAGGCCTTCTGAGGGGCTCGTTTGAGTCTCTGTCTGGCTTCTGTCACACCTCATCTCTGGAGCAGCCAGTCCCCAATCTTTTGGCCCTGAACATTCTTGAAAAAAATGTTCCCTAAGACAGAGGGAGCACAGGACTCCCAGCTGTAGGCTCTGGGCCTCGCCCAGCTGAATGTGATTTTGTTCTTGGGCCCTCTTTAGGGACCCCACTGGGCCCCCCAAGTCATCAGGGTGATTATGACGTCTGCTGGATGTCTCGAAAATATGCATTTTTTACCTGGCTCACATTCAACTCCATAATGTAGTGTTTTGTTCAATAACTGTAGAGTATGGTCTCATCTGAGAAGAAGCCGGACATTTTAAGACCACAGAGCCCCAAATTAACAGCTTGGAATTTCTGCCCACGCTGTCCATTGACTGACTTAAGCCGTTACACGGAAAGACGTTTTGGCAAATCCTGAACTACTTGTACAAGAGAAGCCATAGACATGAGCAGACCATTTAACAAGAGGCATCTGGCCAACCGAACATTTTAGAAAATGGTCTGTATCATTACTAGGATTGCAAACCCTTCCACACAACCCAAACACAGTGACTGAGAACAGTTCCACCTTGNAGTTCCACCTCGACACAGAACCAAACCCTTAAAACCCACTATGAATGTCACAGAAGCTGGCAAGTACTGCATCAAATTTCGGTTTTCTGGGTTAACACGCTGAGGCCTTGTCACCAACCTCCAAACGTCTTCTCGCTTTGCCTTTTCATGGTGCTGTGGGGCTTGGTGCCCGAGGTAAGAACCAGGGTGAACAGAGCCTGGGCAGAATCACCTCAGATGCTCAGGAGGTGGAGGCCAAGGGGTCAAGGGTCAGCTCAGGCCCTCTGGCTTCTCTCTCCTACAGGCAGACGTCCGGTGAGGTGCACTGGCGGGGCTGACAGGGGACGCCCCGTCCTGCTGGTCGGGGTCAGAACTGTGGCTATGAGGAGGAGGGCCTGCAAGCTGGAAGGTGAGTGGGCAGGAAGGCTCTGGCTCTGAGTGCTCATGGGCATGAGTCAACACCAAATACTCTGGTAGGGTGCACGCAGTGATGCTGACCTCCAGAGCTGGGCCCCCAACAGGCTGTGGCCACTTAGAATCAGTTTATGATTTTCAATGAGTTTTTTCTTTTTTTTTTTT
>NW_023191148.1:0-2462 GCF_002007445.2 Ailuropoda melanoleuca | reverse complement strand
TTTTTTTTTGGTTCCCAAAATACCTCAATTTACAAAAAGCACACGTTGGGCTTCCATCCATAGCTGACAGCAAATAAGGCCCTGCCTTGGTTGGAGAATCTTTTCTGGAACGACCCACCATTTGTCTTATCCATAAGCCCTGTGCCACCATCCTTCTCCTGAGCCCGGGCAGCAGTGTGGGTGCTACTCCCCGGCCTGAGGGCCCTACCCTGGGCTGGGATCCTGAAGTCTCTGCAGCCCCACAAGCTGGACCCTTTTGGGATGCCACACTGCCATCACTCAGAGCTCAGTCCCTAGAGCGAGGAGGGTCACCCCCCTGCCCCCCCAGGTGCAAGAAGCAGGGTTCTCCGCCGCATGGAGGTATACGGTCTCAGGCTAACCTACGCAAATGGAACTCATGCACAGAACCACCGGAGCTTGCCCCGTTTGCAGGAACAGTTTGGAAACTGGCACAAAACAAGGCGATCTTTCGGAAGGCAATCAGAGATGCTTCCAGCTTGCCCGTCTGCAGCTGGAGACTCACGCTGCCAGGAGGCAGCAGCCACACCACCCCCAGGGCCTAGGCTGGGCACTTGTCGCCTAGGAGGCTGCCCTGTAGAGTGTGGCCTGGAGGAGAGATGATGCCCCAGAGGCGGTGAGGGCGCAGGTGTGCAGGGAAAGGCAGCCAATGTGTGAACGACCCCTCTGCATAATCTTGGCCAGGGAACCCAGCTCTGCTCAGAGGCACTTTTGCAAGGGTCGCACCAGAGGCTCAAGCCCCCAAGAGGGGCTCAAGTCCCCATTGNCAGGTCCCCATTATCCTGTGGATGGGGTATCAGTGAAGGAGAAGAGGACCCAGAGCCCCAGGTTCCTTCAGTGGAATCCTAACTGGTAGAGATGTAGGTCCCCGCTGCCCCGGTGGTCCCCGCCATTTCTGTGCCCACTGATGTTCACTCTGGGCCTCCTGGGGCTGGGCTCTGTAGGACTCAGGGTGCAGGAATCCCCCAGCATGTTGTGCTCCTCTCCTGCCCCTTCCCTGACCCCAGGGCTGTCCTCAAGGAGTAAGGAACTGCACTCAGGACTCCAAGGCTGGGACTCTTACCCATGCTGCTTTTCCACNGCTTTTCCAGCCCGGGGCAGTTCACCTGGCTGGCGAGGCGAGTCTCACTGCCGGGCAGCGGGCATGAACATGGCGCTCTGCGCCACCGGTGACCACATTGTGCAGGTGTGGCCCTGCCTCCCTATGTGCCACTGCCTTGTACCTGTACTGGGCTTGCCCCACCAGGGCCTGCTGCTTCCACAAGTTGTAGTAGGTAGGGTGAGGAGTAGTGGCGCCTGGAGCTTAGCAGCCTTGACGACAAGCACCTCCACGGGCACACTAGCTGGGCTCTCACCAATGATGTCTTACGCCATCCGGATGAGCTCATAGTGCCGCTATTTCTTCACACCTACAGGTGGAAGGAAACGGGTCAGCTGGCCCAGGACCACCTCTCTCTCTTGGAACCACACCGAGGGGCTGTGGGGCAGGCCGTGGGTGTCACGAGAGGGTTGCTGGAACATTCTCCTCCTCCTTCCCTGACCCCAGTGTAACAGCCACCCTGCGCCGCAGCAGACCCATCCCACTCAGAGCTCACGGTAAAGTGGCAGTGGGTCACTTATAAGGCCACCTTAACTAACACTTAAATAAAAATCTGAAAAGAAATAACAAAGAAAAACCTTATGGACAATATATTTAGAGCAATGTCTANCCAAGCGTCAACTGCAATACTGGAAATCCTAGCCAGAGCAATTACACAAGAAAAATAAATCAATAAAAGGCATCCAAACTGGAAAACAAGAAGTGAAGGTCACTCTTTTCAGATGACATGGTATTATATGCAGAAAACCCTAAACACAACCACAAAAAACTATTGAACAAATTCAGTAAAATGGAAGGGTACAAAATGCATAAAAATCTGTGCTCCCTCGTTTCAAACTCTATTACAAAGCTCTACTGATTGCTGGCATATTGGCATCAAAGCAGACACACAGATCACCAGAACAGAAGACAGAGCCCAGAAGTCAACCCACACACCTACGGTCTAGTACTTTATGACCAAGGAGCCAAGAATGTACAAGGGGGAAAGGACAGTCCCTTTACTAAGCAGTGCTGGAAAACCTGAACAGACCCATGCAAAAGAATGAATCCGTACCACTATGTTACACTTGACACAGACATTAACGCAAAATGAATTCAAGGCTTGAATATAAGACCTGAAGCCTTACAACTCTTCACAGGAAACATAGGGACAAAGTTGCCCTACATAGTTCTCAGGCGTGATTTTTTTTTTTTTTGGATCATGTTTCAAAAGGCAAGGCAATAAAAGCAAAAGTAAATAAGCGAAGCTACAAGAAACTAAAAAGCTCCTGCCAAACCAAGAAAATCACCAACCAAATAAAGAGGCAATGTACCGCCTGGGAGAAAAGATTTGCTACTCATAAAT
>NW_023191147.1:0-609 GCF_002007445.2 Ailuropoda melanoleuca | reverse complement strand
CCAAAGGCAAGAGAAACAAAAGATAAAATGAACTTGTGGGACTTCATCAAGATAAAAAGCTCCTGCACAGCTACGGAAACAGTCAAAAAAACTAAGGCAGCCCACGGAATGGGAGAATGNGGAATGGGAGAATATATTTGCAAAGGACACCACAGATAAAGGACTGGTATCCAAGATCTACAAAGAACTTCTCAAACTCAATACACGAGAAACAAATAAACAAATCATAAAATGGGCAGAAGATATGAACAGACACTTTTCCAATGAAGACATACAAATGGCTAACAGACACATGAAAAAATGTTCAAAATCATTAGCCATCAGGGAAATTCAAATCAAAACCACACTGAGATACCACCTTACGCCAGTTAGAATGGCAAAAATAGACAAGGCAAGAAACAACAATTGTTGGAGAGGATGTGGAGAAAGGGGATCCCTCCTACATTGTTGGTGGGAATGCAAGTTGGTACAGCCACTCTGGAAAACAGCGTGGACGTCGAGGTCCCTTAAAAAGTTAAAAATTGAGCTACCCTATGATCCAGCCATCGCACTACTAGGTGTTTACCCCAAAGATACAGACGTAGTGAAGAGAAGGGCCATATGCACCCC
>NW_023191146.1:218-549 GCF_002007445.2 Ailuropoda melanoleuca | reverse complement strand
GGATAGGCCCGTGGGGAGTATGTGTCAGAGATGCGGCAGCTCCCGGGAAGGACTCCGGCACGGGAAACCACGTGGAGGCAGTCCCCAGTCTGGTCTGGGGGCAAGCAGCCCTGGGAGGTTCCCCGCAGGTCCTCTGGAGAGAAGGGTGATGGGCACCCCTGTCCGGGAGCACGGTGAGCCGCACCCATCCCAGGCCGCAGGTGCACCCATCACGTAGCACGCTCGTCCTCGGACTCACCCCTGGGAACTCTGGCTCAGTTTTTCACAGATGTATTTTCAGGAGGGTTCAGCACAGCGGTGGTGGAGAGAGCAGGGAACGGAATAATGCTAA
>NW_023191146.1:0-194 GCF_002007445.2 Ailuropoda melanoleuca | reverse complement strand
CCACCTGCAGCCTCCGGAGCTCAGCCCTCCCCCCTTCCACATTCTTTCTTTCTGTGAGCCACACCCTTAAGGACACCTCTTGGCAAGGAGGTCCTCCATCTGCCCTGCAGATAGAACCGTCACGCACACCTGTTCTCCCACATCCTCCTCCTGGGGCTGTGAGAACAGGTCTCACCGGACGCAGGCTTGTGGCG
>NW_023191145.1:4687-5782 GCF_002007445.2 Ailuropoda melanoleuca | reverse complement strand
GGATTAAAGACTACTTAGTCCCACCAGTCAAGGCAACAGTCTGAAATAGGTAAATAACCCTCGTATATGTACGCCACAGTTAATTGTGATTCTGCAAAGTTAATCAAATTGTGACTCCCAACTAAAGAAGATGAAAGTTTATTTTTCCTAAGCACCTACTCTTTATCATGCCATTTATTTAAAAAACAATGATTTTTTTTTTGTTTAATGAATTCATCTTACCAATATGCCACTATTATCACTACCTTTTGACAAATGGATAATTTACAACTGAAAGCAATTAAATAACATGTCCAAGGTATAATAGTTAAAAGTAGCGGATCAATAATTTAAACCCAGACACTATCAAACACCAAAGCCCACGTGTTTCCCATTACATCAAGCTGCTTTGTCTGAGTATCAGCCCTACTCACAAGAGAAAGTGATACTTTGGGGGTGTAGTAGGTATCACTGGACTTTTAATTGACCGATCCATTCATTCTTTCATTAAATATCCAAGTGCCTCCTATGTGCCATAAGTGTTAGGTGTCATGAATATGAAGATACACGACAAATACCTTACCTTTAAGAAAGTCATCATGTAGTAAATTTCTCTACATGGTTTATATGCCAGTAGGTATCAATGCACAGGAATATTTTAGATGGGAGATTGTCAAACAACAGCTCAAGGACAAAATCTAGCCTGCTGCTTGTTTTTTTTAAAATTAAGTTCTAAGAAATGTTTATCGATGGTTGATTTTGTGTTACAACAGCAGAGTTGAGTAGTTACTAGAGACATTATGATACACATAGCTCTGACCTCTTACAGAGAAACTTTACTAATCCCTTTCCTAGATCATGTTATGACCCGAATTAGGCATGCATCTTCTAATTTCCCTTATCAACCCATGTGATATATATCATTCTATGACAAAACTTTCATATCTTATCTTTGAATACATGCCTTCCAAGGTAAATCTGCCCTCAGGGGCAATAGCTACATAAATCTGGTTTCTCTGATGATATTAAGTATAGAATGCTCATTAAATATTAAGAACATTTTAAAATGTATAAACAAATGTATTTTTATATCCAAATATAATTACTCTATTTTAT
>NW_023191145.1:0-2827 GCF_002007445.2 Ailuropoda melanoleuca | reverse complement strand
TATGTGTTTTATATACTTTTGTGTCTTTTGTTCTCTTACCATTACTGTATCATGAGGATTTCCCCAAAGAGCTACACATTGTTAATTATTATGTAATTCTGCACTGAATCATTAAACTTTTATATATGTATATATAATTAAATATATGTATAAATAATTAAACTTATATATTATTATATATAATAATATGTAATATATTTATAGTTAAACATATATATCATTAAACTTACATATACATGTATATTACTACACACATATACACACACGAGAGAGAGCTAAAGAAAGAGAGAAAGGGAGAGAGAAGAGACAAAGATCATACTGACTTTGACTTTGAATATTACTCATACTTTGTAAGTTCAAGTTCATATTAGGTATATAAAGAACAAAGTAAAGAGAAGCAAACTTGATTTCCTACATGAGCCACACAAATAAAGATATTTAACTTAGATAGATATACAACTGTACAGAGGAGTCAAGTTTATGGTGAACAGAAAAGTACTAAAATTATTGTTAAAGCTAACCAAAATGAATTTGTAAGTTGAATAAACCACAAATTTGCAATTCCTGCGAGGAAAATATTGTTTTGTTTTCCTGTCTAAACTCTCTGTCCACATGAACTACCATTTATCTTTCTCATTTATTCTCTTCTCTCATCTGCCATTTATCCCTCCATTTAACTGTTATGAGTAGATTATTAGTAATTTTTCTTCTTCCTAGCATAGAAAATTCAAAGGCTCTCTGATTAGGTTGACTTACATAAAAAGTTTGTGGATGGCATCCAAGTAAAATACAAGCATGCCCAGTTAGTAGATCATATAGCATCCTATGTGACCTGAACTAATGTTTGAAATGTCAAAAGACAATGATGTAAGGATTTTAAAAACATTATGAAACCACTAATTCCCTATTTTTGTCAATAGTACCATTAATCACTCAGCAAATAATGTTTTAATTTTTCTATTATCACTAATCCAATGCATTTCTTTCTCTTCAACAGTAACACAAGAAACACATTATTGTTTTCTAGGTCTTCAAAATACCTTTCATTAGGACTCCTTTATGTTAGATCATATGTAACAATATTCTCTGAATTACAATAATTATAATGTACATTTTTGCACTTAACTGTTCATTTACATAAAATGAAATATAGAACTGAGGCTTTCTATCTCATTTTAGCTTCTAGAAACGTTGTCCAAATATGTGATATCTTACTCTGGAATAAAATTTGAGTTGTCATTTCATAAATTTTGGTAAAACAGTTTTTTTTCTAAAATTACAAGATGGATTTCATATACCTTTATTTTAAAATTTGATTTTTCCTACTCATGTTATTCATTTGACCTCGGTTTTGAGACACTACACCCTATTTATTATTTCACAGAAATTTAAGATGTTGAAATTTATTCATAAATATTTACATTCAGAAAACAAATTTGTGTGGTTAATAAATATAAGCATCATTAGCTGTTAATAGTTTTAATAAGT
This sequence comes from Ailuropoda melanoleuca, assembly GCF_002007445.2. Lineage (NCBI taxonomy): Eukaryota > Metazoa > Chordata > Mammalia > Carnivora > Ursidae > Ailuropoda > Ailuropoda melanoleuca. The sequence goes on along the minus strand of NW_023191145.1, from coordinate 1,339 downwards.
AATTCTCAAAGGTTTTTCACTTTTTGACATCTGTCTTATGGATAACTTTCGTATCTAACTAAACTCACACACCTGCAAAATGTCCCCTTATTTATTCCAACAATCAGCATTTTACCCCTTCAGTTTACACTACTCAGAATAATTTAGTGAATGCAATAACAAGCTAGTAAAACAATTATCTGAGCAGTGAGTGTAGGAAAACTTGCTGTGTAAGTATACTATATTTGAGGAACCTTGCTATACACTAACGCATAATTATACGGTATCTTGTAGTTTGAACAAAGCATCACATAATTAAAAGACCACTACTTTCAGTCTCCAGCTTCATATTAAGAATTCTTTCATAATGGGGCGCCTGGGTGGCACAGTGGTTAAGCGTCTGCCTTCGGCTCAGGGCGTGATCCTGGCATTATGGGATCAAGCCCCACATCAGGCTCCTCCGCTATAAGCCTGCTTCTTCCTCTCCCACTCCCCCTGCTTGTGTTCCCTTTCTTGCTGGCTGTCTCTATCTCTGTCGAATAAATAAATAAAATCTTAAAAAAATAATAAAAGAAAATAAAAGCACTAATCTGAGGAACTGTAGTAAAAACAAACAAACAAACAATAAATAAAATAACAATGAGAATATGGCATATAAAAATCCATGACATTCAGCCAAAATGATAATCTCAGAAAAATACATATCAACAATTTAATTATTAGAAAATAAAAAGACTATAAAACAAAATATTCATCTTAAGAAGTAATAACAAAAATAATGATTCAAAATTATTACAGATACTAAAAACTAAAGCATCAGTCAATGATAAACCAATTTATAGTTTATATTTCTAATGTTCAATTTTCATCTGAGCTCCAGAACCCATTTCTAAAGGTCTACTCAATAGTGCTCCCTGGATACTTGGCAACATCTGTAACTCTATAGGTCCACAAATATACTCATTAACTTCTCTTCAAAAACATGCTGCTCTTATTATTTTCACTATCATGTTAATGTCCTAAGCACCCATTCAGTTTCTCATGTTGAAAGCCTCCAAATCATCTTCAGCTCATCCTCTTCTTTATGTCATGAGACCAAATTATTAACCACATATGCCTTATTCAACAACTAAAATCTCCTTTGAATCTGAATTATCACTTTTCACATAATCATTGCAAAATACACTGCCTCTAGTTTTTCTCCCTTCTCCCAGAGGACCACCTGTGCTCTCTCAATAAAACAGAACTGGTTTTGTCACCTCTACTTAAAAAAGAAGAAAAGAAAGAAGAAAAAAAAATGGCTGGAAATAAACAGGCATACACATAAGAATGCACATACTTACATATAAACAATATTTCT
>NW_023191144.1:0-1777 GCF_002007445.2 Ailuropoda melanoleuca | reverse complement strand
CATCTGTCCATCGATTGCTTTGGGTACAATGGACATGTTCACATAATTAACTCTTCTAGTTTATGAGCATGCGTACACTTCCATTTATTTGTGTCACCTTCCAAGTCTTTGACCCATACATCCCCCACCCACACGTTTTTCCTTTCTTTTCTGCCATGTGTTGACTGTACAAGGTCTTTCTCATTCTTGCTTCCTTTTATGCCTTGATTTTTTTCTCGATGCAGTTGTAAATGGCATCGCTTTCTTAATTTCTCTTTGTGAAAGTGTGTCATCAGTATCTAGCAATGCCATAAGTTGGGGCACCTGGGTGGCTCCATCGGTGAAGTGTCTGCTTTCAGCTCAGGTCATGGCCCCAGAGTGCTAGGATTGAGCCCCGTGTTGAGCTCCCTGCTTAGCGAGGGTCTGCTCCTCCCTCTTTCTGACACTCCCCCTGCTCATGCTCGTTCTCTCTCTCTGTCCAATAAATCAATAAAATCTAAAATACATACATAAATAAATGCAACAGATCTCTGTATGTTGACTTTCTATCCTGCGGCTTTACCTCTATCTTGCAGCTTTACTGAATTTNTTTATTCCAACAGTTTTTTGGTGGAATCTTGAGGGATTTCTATATGTAGCATCATGTCATTTGCAAATAGTGACAGTTTTCCGGTATGGAGTATCCTATCTTTCTCTTTTTTCAATGATGTGTTGATAGTCACCCTACAGTGCTTCATTAGGTTTTAATGTAGTGTTCCATGACTCATCGTTCACCTAGAGCACCCAGTGCTCATCCCAACATGTGCCCTGCTTAATACACATTACTGGGATAACCCGACTCCCTACCCCCTTCCTTTCTGCAACCGTCCGTTTGTTTCCCGGAGTCCATAGTCTCTCATGGTTCATCTGCCCCTCTGATTCCCCCTCTTCCTTTTCCCCTTCTTTCTCGTCATGTCCTCCATGCTATTCCTTCCATTCCACATAGGAGTGAAACCATATGATCATTGTCTTTCTCTGCTTGACTTATGTCACTTAGCATAATCCCCTGCTGGCCCATCCATGTCCATGCAAATAGTGGGTATTCATCCTTTCCAATGGCTGAGTAATATTCCATTGTGCACATGAACCACATCTTCTTTTTCTTTTTTAAAGATTTTATTTATTTATTTGACAGAGATAGAGACAGCCACGAGAGAGGGAACACAAGCAGGGGGAGTGGGAAAGGAAGAAGCAGGCTCACAGCAGAGGAGCCTGATGTGGGGCTCAATCCCACAATGCCAGGATCACGCCCTGAGCCAAAGGCAGACGCTCAACTGCTGTGCCCCCCAGGTGCCCCANCCATTGTGCATATGAACCACATCTTCTTTATCCACTCCTCCATTGAAGGACATCTTGCCTCCTTCCGAGTTTGGCTTTTGTGGACATCGCTGTTGTGAACATGGGGATACAGGTGCCCCTTCTTTTCAGTACCTCTGGGTCCATGGGGTAAGTACCAAGTAGTGCAATTGCTGGGTCGTAGAGTCACTCTGTGTTTAACGTTTTGAGGACCCTCCATATTGTTTTCCATAGTTGCATTCTCACCAACAGTGCAAGGGGGTTTCCCTTTCTCCACATCCTCACCAACATTTGTGGTTCCCTGCCTTGTTCATTTTAGCCATTTTTTTCTTTTATTTTTTCCCCAATATATTCTGTTTTATTATACAGCAACCTCTGGGATATATCATTTGTTTTTTTATAATAATTTTTATTATGTTATGTTAGTCACCATACAGTACATCCCAAGTATTTGATGTAAAGT
>NW_023191143.1:0-1578 GCF_002007445.2 Ailuropoda melanoleuca | reverse complement strand
AGTTGTCGGGGCCCGCCTTGGGCTTCTCCCGGCACACCACGGCGCCGTTCTGGATGCTGCCGACGAGCTCCAAGGCTGGGGGCTCTGCCATGGCCTCCCCGTGCCCGAAGCACGTCTGGGCTATGCAACTGTGTGGCAGGACTGCTCGCCATCGCTGCCGCTGCTCATCTCGCTCAGCCAGGAGCTGATGGACGAACGTCTGCTCCCGGCCTCGCAGGCCTTCTCGTCCAGGGTCAGCTTCAGAAGGGGCAGGGACTGCGTGATGCAGTGATAACACGCCTTACACTGGTTTCGTCCTCTTGGTGCAGCTGTGTGGCTTCTGGAGGTCATCCGAAGGCACGCGTCAGCGTGCAATAGCGATTTCTGTTCAGCATGTGTACCATAGTGTCATTTATTAGAGCAGGAACGTGGAAACAGTCTCAAGGTCCAGCAGCAGGGAATTGCACCCTGTGATGGTCCGTCTGAGGGAATAGTCTGCAGCCGTTAAGAGTCAGCTGTGGGAGCACATGAGCTGACGGGCAGTAAATGGGCAGGCGAGGATTATTCAGGGGAAGAAAGATTCCAAAAGGGTTATGTCCTGATGACCAGGAATGTATAAAAGTATATGCCACTGTGTGTTTATCAAATAATGGCAGTGGTTCTCTCTGGAATGAGACTGAAGGCCATTTTTATTTTCCATTTCCAGCTTTTCAAAAGTCCAGGTAAAGAACAAAAGGCCTTCCTCTCAGGGACTTTGGTGGTTGGTGGATCTCTGTGGCCTGGTGGAAGGCCTTTACTTCGAGTTTTTTTTTCCGAGCACGCGCAAGGTGTGTGTGCGTGTCTGGACCCAAGACCTCCGGGGAGGGACGAGACATAAAGGATGGGCTGATGGAGGGCAACGTAATGATTCTGAGATGAAAAACAAATGGCACACTATTTACCCAGCATGCAGGGACGCTGAGCCCTGAAGCAGTTTCTTTGGGTGGCCTCTGGTTCCCCTCCTCTGCTGCAGAGGCCAGGTGGCTCAGGAGGACAGGTCATGCCTCATCCTCTAAGTCCCTTGGCCTCCTAGCTCCTTCTTGAACTCTTGGCAAATGTAGAGACGAGGCTTCCCAAGCAAGGGCTGGAAGGCCTTGGCTGAGGGGCTCTGGGGGAGGCCCTGGGGATGACCCGGCCTGGGACCTCTCCTCTTCCCCAGCAGAGGGGCCCTAGAGCTGGACCTGCCTGGGGGGTCCACAGGGAATTTCCAGGGCAGAAATGAAGTGACCTGCAGGGTGACCTGTGTTACTTCCCCCTCCCTCTCTCCCCCACTCCTTGTCCTCCCAACCCTGGGGCCTGAGGCCTGGCTAAGGGCCCCAAATCAAGGAAAGCGGGCCTGTGTGGTGGATTGGTGGGAGAAGTCTTCATCCTTCATCGAGGGGGAGCGTGTTGGCCTGTTTGTAATGGGTTTTGGTTTGCCAGCTGGTCTTGCCAACGTAACTGAGTTCTTGAAGCCCGAGTCTGTTTTCATGCGGCAGAGCAGCAGTGCCAGCAAAGCAAACGCTCGGGAAAGGCCTGTTCGGTGATTGCTTTATCGTGACCGGGAGGGATCCAGGTGCT
>NW_023191142.1:0-1101 GCF_002007445.2 Ailuropoda melanoleuca | reverse complement strand
GGAAAAGTGTCTGTTCATATCTTCTGCCGATTTTTTGATTTGTTTATTTGTTTCTCGTGTATTGAGTTTGACAAGTTCTTNTTGAGTTTGAGAAGTTCTTTGTAGATCTTGGATACCAGTCCTTTATCTGTGGTGTCCTTTGCAAATATATTCTCCCATTCCGTGGGCTGTCTCTTAGTTTTTTTGACTGTTTCCTTGGCTGTGCAGAAGCTCTTTATCCTGATGAAGTCCCACAAGTTCATTTTATCTTTTGTTTCTCTTGCCTTTGGAGATGTGTCATGACAAAGGTTGCTGTGGCCGATGNGTTGCTCTGGCCGATGTCATAGAAGTTGTTGCCTATGTTCTCCTCTAGAATTTTGATGGATTCCTGTCTCACATTGAGGTCTTTCATCCATTTGGAGTTTATTTTTGTGTATGGTGTGAGAGAGTGGTCAAGTTTCATTCTTTTGCATGTAGCTGTCCAATTGTCCCAGCACCATTTATTGAAGAGACTGTCTTTTTTTCTACCGGAAGTTTTTTCCTGTTTTATCAAAGATTAGTTGCCCAAAGAGCTGAGGGTCCATTTCTGGGTTCTCTATTCTGTTCCATTGGTCCATGTGTCTGTTTTTGTGCCAGTACCATGCTGTCTTTGTGGTCACAGCTTTGTAGTACTGCTTGAAATCCGGCATTGTGATGCCCCCAGCTTTGTTTTTCCTTTTCAACAGTTCCTTGGAGATTCGGGGCCTTTTCTGTTTCCATACAAGTTTAAGGATTATTTGTTCCAGTCCTTTGAAAAATGTCCTTGGTATTTTGATTGGGATAGCATTGAAAGTGTAGATTGCTCTGGGTAGCATGGACATTTTAACTATGTTAATTCTTCTGATCCATGTGCATTGAATATTTTTCCATCTTTTTATGTCTCAATGTCTTTCAAGAGTGATTTATAGTTTCTAGAATATACGTCCTTTACATCTCTGGTTAAGTTAATTCCAAGGTAACATATGGTTTTTGGTGCTATTCAAATGGGATGGATTCCCTAATTTCTCTTTTACAGTCTCATTATTCATGTATAGAAATGCAACTGACTTCTGAGCATTGATTTTGTATCCTGCCACATTACTG
>NW_023191141.1:299-680 GCF_002007445.2 Ailuropoda melanoleuca | reverse complement strand
ATCTATAAATATGTCCTTACTTGGAAATAGGGTCTTTGCAGATGTATTCTAGTTAAGACCCTACTTGATTAAATCAGGCCCTAAATCTAATATGACTGCTGTTCTTATAAAAAGAGGGAAATCTGGACACAGAAACACAAACACACAAAAGTGAATGCTATATGTAGATGGAGTGATCCATCTGCAAATCAAGAATACAAAAAAATGCCAAAGAATGCCAAGAAATCCCATAATCTAGAGAAGGCAAAGAAGAATTCTTCCCTACAGCCTTTGCAGGGAACGTAACTCTCGGCTAACACCTTGATTTTGTACTTCTAGCCTTCAGAACTGTGGGAAAATCAATTCCTATTATTTTAAACCACCCAATTTGTGATATTTTAT
>NW_023191141.1:0-279 GCF_002007445.2 Ailuropoda melanoleuca | reverse complement strand
TATAGTAGCCCCAGAAAGTAATATACAGTCCTAGGTATTTACACAGGAAAAATAAAAGTATATGTCCACAGAAAAACGTACAAAAATATCCATAGCACCTTGTTTGGTAATAGCCTCAAACTGGAAACAACACAAATGTCTATCTGGTGAATAGATAAACAAGTGTTGGTATAACCATACAGTGGAATACTACTCAGAAATAAAAACAAATAAACTATTGATACATGCAACAACATCGATGAATCCAAAAATAATCATGCTGAGTGAAAAAAGCCAGAG
>NW_023191140.1:1362-1640 GCF_002007445.2 Ailuropoda melanoleuca | reverse complement strand
AACCTAAAGATACATCCAGACTGAAAGTAAAGGGATGGAATACCATCTTTCATGCCAATGGACCTCAAAAGGAAGCTGGGGTAGCAATTCTCGTATCAGACAGGTTGGATTTTAAACTAAAGACTATAGTTAGAGACAGAGAAGGGCACTATATTATTCTTAAATGGTGTATCCAACAAGTTGGATATGACAATTATAAATATATATGCCCCCAACAGGGGAGCAGCAAGATACACAAGCCAACTCTTAACCACAATAAAGAAACATATAGATAAAAA
>NW_023191140.1:692-1322 GCF_002007445.2 Ailuropoda melanoleuca | reverse complement strand
AGAGACACAGAAGGGCACTATATTATTCTTAAAGGATGTATCCAACAAGTGGATATGACAATTATAAATATATATGCCCCCAACAGGGGAGCAGCAAGATACACAAGCCAACTCTTAACCACAATAAAGAAACATATAGATAAAAATACACTAATAGTAGGGTACCTCAACACTCCACTATCAGAAATAGACAGAGCACCTAAGCAGAAAATTGGCAAACAAATAAGAGCTTTGAATGCCATACTCGACGAGTTGGACCTCATAGACATATATAGAACACTACACCCCAGAACCAAATAATACTCATTCTATTCTAATGCCCATGGAACATTCTCAAGAATAGACCATGTTCTGGGTCACAAAACAGGTCTCAACTGATACCAAAAGACTGAAATTATTCCCTGCATATTCTCAGACCACAACGCTTTGAAATTGGAACTCAACCACAAGGAAAAATTTGGAAGAAACTCAAACTCTTGGATACTAAGAACCATTCTGCTCAAGAATGATTCGATAAACCAGGAAATCAAAAATCAATTTAAACAATTTGTGGAGACCAATGAGAATGAAAACACAATGGTCCAAAACCTATGGGATACTGCAAAGGCAGTCCTAAGGGGGAAATACATA
>NW_023191140.1:0-643 GCF_002007445.2 Ailuropoda melanoleuca | reverse complement strand
GAAAAATGTAAAATGCAGTTTTTATATTCTCACCTCAAGAAGCTGGAACAGCAACAGAGGGACAGACCTAATCCACGCACAAGAAAGCAGTTGATCAAGATTAGAGCAGAAATCAATGAATTAGAAACCAGGAGCGCAGAAGAGCAGATCAACAGAACTAGATGCTTGTTCTTTGAAAGAATAAATCAAATTGAGAGACCACTGGAAAGACTTATCCAAAAGAATAGAGAAAGGACCCAAATTAATAAAATTATGAATGAAAAGGGAGAGGTCACAACCAACACCAATGAAATTGGAAGGATTATTAGAAACTTTTATCAACAGCTATATGCCAAAAAACTAAACAATCTGGAAGAGATGGAGGCCTTCCTGGAAACCTATAAACTACCAAGACTGAAACAGGAAGAAATAGATTTCTTAAATAGGCCNGAAATTGATTTTTTAAACAGGCCAATTAATTATGAAGAGATTGAAACAGTGATAAAAAACCTTCCAAAAAACAAAACTCCAGGACCAGATGGTTTTCCTAGGGAATTCTACCAAACATTCAAAGAAGAAATAATACCTATTCTCCCTAAAGCTGTTTCAAAAAATAGAAACAGAAGGAAAGCTACCAAACTCATTCTATGAGGCCAATATTACC
>NW_023191139.1:0-723 GCF_002007445.2 Ailuropoda melanoleuca | reverse complement strand
ATCCATGCTGTCATATTAAACAGTGAAAATCTCGAACAACTATAACATTTATTTCTACAAAGCCTGGATGTTGTGAACTGTGAGATATATAACACATACAGCACTTGACTTCTCAGTTCCTTCCNCTCAGTTCCTTCTGTTCAAATCCAGAAACACTCACTTTCCTTCCCTTCAGCCAGTCAGAATGGCCTGATGCAAAGATCCTCTGGAAGACCTCAGGTTTGGAGCTCTGTGTGCCAGCCTCTCTCTTCCCTCTTCTCTGAACCCAATGCATTTATTCACCCCTTCTTTCCTTTTAGATATAATGCTACTTCTTAGAAGTGCAGTGAAGCATTGCTATACTATACTAGCATTCCCATTAAGACACAGGAGACATCCCAGTTTACATAGTGAATATGCCTCTGCCCTTAGCCATTAAGAAATCATTTTCCCCCTTCCAAGTCTTGTGCTTAGAAGGAAATCTGTTATTGTGTTCCCACAGCTTTGCCTAATTGTTTTCTCGTGCATTATCTAATATTTTGCTGAAATGCAGGGTTTTCTCCAGTTTTGCTCTCATCCCCCAAAAAACTCGCTCAATACAGTTGTCGGCTACCCAAGTTCTTCTTTCTCACTAAGCTACTATAAAAGGTAATTCCTCCTTTTCATGGTGGATGCCACCTAAATGGGATTCTCCCACTGCTTGAACCCAAATTACAATTATTTGTGTTACAACCCTCTGTTGCT
>NW_023191138.1:0-611 GCF_002007445.2 Ailuropoda melanoleuca | reverse complement strand
TCATTCCCATGAGGATTTGGGGTCTGGATGGAGATGGGGGGCACTTCCTGGGGCTTGATCCCCTTTAGATGACTGTGTAGCAGGGTCTGCATGTCTCATGTTCTGTGGGAAGGGAACACCTCTCTCTCTGACTCAGTGAAATGTGTTCCTCTCTAGAACTATCTGTCTCAGGGTGAGTAAAGGACCATATGGGTTGGATTTTAGGTGTTATTTTTTATTTAAATTCAATTAGCCAACATATAGTACATCATTAGACTCAGATGTAGTGTTCAACAATTTATCAGTTGCATATAAACATTTCTGTTNATCAGTTGCATATAAACATTTCTGTTCCATGGATGTAACTAGACGGTATCGTTCTGAGTGAAATAAGTCAATCAGAGAAAGACAAATATCATATGTACGTGGAACATAAGAAAAAGTGCAGAGGATTATAGGGGAAGGGAGGGAAGACTGAATGGGATGTCCTCAGACAGGAAGACAAAACAAGAGAAACACCTAATGATAGGAAACAAACTGAGGGTTATGGAAGGGAGGTGGGTGGAGGGATGGGGTGACAGGGTGATGGGCATTAAGGAGGGCACTTGATGTGATGAGCACTGGGTGCTGTA
>NW_023191137.1:2940-3202 GCF_002007445.2 Ailuropoda melanoleuca | reverse complement strand
GATTAAGCTCTAAATCAGGCTCCATGTTCAGAGTGGACTCTGCTTGAGATTCTCTGTCCCGCCTCTCCTTCCGTCCCCCAACTTGTGCGTGCACACTCGAAATAAAGAAATAAATAAAATCTTTAAAAAAATTAAAACAGCTTTATTGAGACATAATTCATACACCATACACTTCACCCATTTAAAATGTACAATTCAGGGGCTCCTGGGTGGCACGGTGGTTAGGCGTCTGCCTTCGGCTCAGGGCGTGATCCTGGCGTTA
>NW_023191137.1:0-2633 GCF_002007445.2 Ailuropoda melanoleuca | reverse complement strand
CAGGCTCCTCTGCTATGAGCCTGCTTCTTCCTCTCCCACTCCCCCTGCTTGTGTTCCCTCTCTCGCTGGCTGTCTCTATCTCTGTCGAATAAATAAATAAAATCTTTTAAAAAAATGTACAATTCAATGGTTTTTCGTACATTCACAGGGTGGTACAATTATCTCCACAGTCAACTTCAGAACATTTCCAGTGTCCCCAGAGGAAACCCCATACCATTAGCAGTGACTCCTCATGTTCCCTCAACCCCCTAGGGAAGAGCTAATCTCCTTCCTGTCCCTACAGATTTCCTATTCTGGATATTTTATATAAATGGGATCGTCGAGTATGTGGCCCTTTGTTAACATCACGTTTTCAAGGTTCATCCTCACGGCATCTACAAATCCTTTGTTTCCTCTTATCGCTGGATAACATACCATTGTTTGAATCGGCCACCTTCATTTATCTGCTAATCAGTTGGTGGGCATTTGAGTCATTTCCACTTAAGGTTATTACAGACAGTGCTGCTACGAACATCTGTGCACAAGTTTTTGCATGAGCGTATTTCCTAAATGCCTCTTGGCTAAGTCACCAGACGTGGTGAGGGCTGAGCCCTAGCAGAAGTCTGTGTTTGACCTTTTGAGGAACTGCCAATTATTTTCCAAAAGGGCTGCCCCATTTTACGTTTCCATTGAAAATGTACGAGGGTTCTGACATATTCCCATCCTCCCCAATACTTGTTAGTATCTTATGTTTTTCAGTTCTAGCCATTCCAGTGTGCATGTTTGAACTGGCATCTCACCACGGTTTTGATTTGCGTTTCCCTGATCATTAATGGTGTTGACCATCTTTCCGTGTGCCTGTTGGCCGCTTGCCTATCTTCCTCAGAAGAATGTCTATTCAGATCCTTTGCCCACTTATAATTGGCTTATCTTTTTATTCATTATTGAATCGTAAGAGTGCTTCACATAGTCTGGATACAAGTCCCTTACCAGATACATCATTTCAAATACTTTTCTCCCAGTCTGTGCACCATCTTCTCAGCTTCTTGATGGCATCCTTGGAAGAAAAAAAAAAAGGCTCTAATTTTGATAAAGTCTAATTTACCTACCTTTTTCTTTTGTCATTTCTGCTTTTGGTATAAGATCTACGAGGGCTGGGGCGCCTGGGGGGCTCAGTCGTTAAGCGTCTGCCTTCTCCTCCGGGCGTGATCCCGGCGTTCTGGGATTTAGCCCCACATCAGGCTTCTCTGCTGGGAGCCTGCTTCTTCCTCTCCCACTCCCCCTGCTTGTGTTCCCTCTCTCGCTGGCTGTCTCTATCTCTGTCGAATAAATAAAAAAAAATTTAAAAAAATAAAAAACTTTAAAAAAAAGGGGGGAATCTCCCTTTAAAAAAAAATATCTAAGAGGGCTTTGCCTAATCTAAGGTCATGAAGATTTATTTATTCCCGTGGTTTCTTCTACTGCAGGATGAGCTCGGCCCTCTTATAAGCGAGCTATATTATTTACCTGCCACTAGTGATGGGGAGGGGGAGGAGAGGCAGTGCTGAGCTAAGCGTTTTCTATTCACTACCTTATTTTGTCCTCAAAACATCCCTCTAAGATAAGAATTATCACACTTGTTTTGTAGACANTGTAGACGGAAATGTTGAGGCTCAGACAGACATACCTGTAACAAGGGACGAAACACATATTTGAACCCAAATATCTCTGACACCGAACACTGGCCACTTCCCAGCTTACTGCCCCCCCCAACGTCATCTCCCAGGTGGGTGCAGAATTGTGACAATAAGCTGTTCTTACATTGCCATTCGAGTTGGCTGCCAACCTCACGGTCCATGAGGACAGTACTTATAAGAGGACCCAGATCTGCCACATCACGAGAGCCGGTTACAACTTCTATCTGAGTCTCTCCTATGGGCCTGGCTCTCCTCTGGTTATCAGGAATAACCCACTAACCCGGCGCTAACGATCTGGCTGGAATGAACACGGTTTTTACCATTGGACAAAACCGGATTCAACTTGAGCCCTTGCCATTCACACTCAGTCGTGGACATGAATGCACTATTGACCTTCTCTGGATCCCTGTGCTCCACTGTGAAGTGGGGATAATAAAATTATCACGAAATAACCCCACAAAAGTTATAGTTTTTTGTTGTTGTTTGTAATCAAATAGAGGAGATGGAGCATCAGAGACGCAAAGCAACTTGCCTAAGGTCACAGAGCTGGTTAAGTGGGAGAGCTGGGATTTGAACCCATGTCTGTTACAGTCTGGTTAATGTCTACCTGCCTTGTTATGCGGTTCTCCACACAGAGAAGTAGCTGTAAAACTTACAGGAAATTTGTAAAAAAGGATTCTGAACCCGGTGAAGTTTTCACCCAACTGGTGAACACCTTACACTGAGGCTGTGTGGAAACTCCCCTGTGACAAAAAAGGATCCAGACTTCCCTAATTCCCACCGGCTTCCTGCAGAGCCAGCCAGCCTTCCCCAGTTCTCCTGCAACACTGGGAATCTGGAGAGCCTTTGGAGAGATTCAATTTCTCTGATCTCACCAGGCACAAGGAGAATTTGGGAGACACGAAAGGTAGCGGTTATTTATTTCATGAATAGATAACAGCAAGCCATTTAAAGGGAGCGGTGGCAGGAAGATGAAAA
>NW_023191136.1:390-650 GCF_002007445.2 Ailuropoda melanoleuca | reverse complement strand
TTTTTTAACATTTCTTAAGATGCTTTTAATGAGAGGATTAGTTCAAAAGAATGATGAGGGTGGGAGTTCTAATACTGACGGCCTTTAATAAAATAAAACAAAACACTCTTGAAATTTTGTTCCATCCACAGGTAGTCATTTTGTGAAAACCTTAAGCGAAGGAAATAAGAGACTACTAAGATTAAGGAGAAGCCAATGCATAGGCGGAGATTTCAAAGAGAAACAGTTCAAAAGGATCATGCGGGCTGAGCAGAGAGAAA
>NW_023191136.1:0-246 GCF_002007445.2 Ailuropoda melanoleuca | reverse complement strand
ACACACACACACACACCTTTAAGAAAAGCCAAGATCAAGTCAAAGCCTGAAATTTGAGTTGAAGCTTGTGTTGTTCTAACAAGACCTCATTAAGATCAATTAGATAAAGTATGTCCTTAAGGCACATCCTTTCACTCATCTATGCTTATCTTTAAATGCAGGGTGGTTTTAGTTTTTATCTAACTGGAATTCAGAATTATATGGAAATCATAGCCTGACTGTCATACCTTTTGCTCTGGAAAAAAT
>NW_023191135.1:0-865 GCF_002007445.2 Ailuropoda melanoleuca | reverse complement strand
CGGAAGCTTCAGAGTGAGAATGCTGGGTCCTTGGCTGGCTGCTTCCAGCCTTACCACTCTTGGGCAAGTTCATAACCTTCCTGAGTCCCCATTTCAGCAGGTGCACAAAGCAGCCAGTAGAATATACATGAGGGACTCACAAGGACTATCTAAGATGGTGGATTTAGATACTGAGACAGCGTGTAACCTGTGGCACTCAGACTGCCATCACATTACCTTGAACTTCTTTTCTTTTCTCTTACTTTGAATGTAGGGTGAAAGTAAGATCCCCACCAGAAACTGGTACGCAGTTACCAAAGATCGTCTTCAGCAAGGATGAGAAGGTCCCAGGCCAGAGCCAGGAGCCTGGGACTAACCCTGTTTCAGTGGGCAGCCAGACTCAGCCAAAACAAGGTCAGCAGTCAGGCACAGAACGGCATCTCTTTCACTGCCCTGCTTTGTAGATTCTTTTTTGTCTCTAAGTAAAAACATACACAATCGCAGCATTTTTTTATTTTGGGGGTTGTACAAAAATATATAACTGTTAAAGGTGGAAACTGTGGGGAAGGTGGGGAAAAGAACAGTTGTTCTCCATCCTTGCAGCACTAGGACTTTAGTAATCTCCGTTCCTTCTGGCTCTTTCCTGGGTCTGGAACGTTTGTTGTTTTTTTTTTTTTTAAGATATTTAAAATTTATTAGCAGAGCGAGCAAGAGAAAGTCATAGTCATGTTTGTAATTTCTTAAGCGTCCCTGTTCACTCAGCTTGCAGACGGTTCATTCTTAGCAGCCCTCCTCTTACGTGGATCCTGTGATTTGCTTAGGCTTTCCCCTTAAGGAGACGTATTTCCACAGTCTGCTATTATAAATGTTGCTGCATTGGGAGTTC
>NW_023191134.1:274-552 GCF_002007445.2 Ailuropoda melanoleuca | reverse complement strand
GTTCTCCCGTGATGTCATGATTTTCTTTCACTTTCACTACGGCAGAGTCAATAAACAAAAAGTACTCTCTGATCACACACATTCCTCTCATGCATGCCATCCGCCCTCCTCTTCCAAACATAGGCCGGTGCTTCTCTGTTGAGCTTCCCTGGTTAACCACCCACCACTCCCAGTCCTCCCCTGCTGCTTTTGGGAACCCATCACGTGCCATCACTCAGGGGCCTTCCTGAGAGCAAGGGGGTCAAGGAGAGCATGTAGGAGTCCATGAGCAGTGCTGC
>NW_023191134.1:0-205 GCF_002007445.2 Ailuropoda melanoleuca | reverse complement strand
CACACAGCCTGCTCTGAGAAGAGATGAGAGTTCCAGTCCTGGGATGTCACTTGCTACCTAACTTGGGCAAGTCTGTTCACCTCCTTAGATTTTTGTTTTCCGGGTTTGTTTTGTTTTGTTTTGTTTTGGTTTGGTTTGGTTTTTTCAATTTACACTGTACCTGCATGGTCTTCTTATTTTTTCCAGTTTTATTTTTTCATTTAAA
>NW_023191133.1:0-636 GCF_002007445.2 Ailuropoda melanoleuca | reverse complement strand
AATGTCAACTTTTAAAAGCAATGAAGGAAACACAATGTGACCAACTGTTAGATTTGACCACGCAAAATACATAGGCTCTCACTTGACCCTATACATACATCCATACACAATGTAAGGATTAAGTGCCAAACAGCAAACCTGGTGAAGAAACTGTCATCCCTTTCCTATAAGAATACAATCAAAACACAATAAAACCACACTGATCTCAGTACATNACACTGATCTCAGTACATAAGAGTGACACACTTGCAAAAACAATTTGTATATCTAAAGTAAATGGCCAACAAAGTTAAAAATATATTCAGCCTCCTTGATAATGAAATAGTTGCAAATTTATGCTCCTTGGCATATCCCTTTATGCATATTAAGTACATTTTTCCTCTAGTGAATACCAATGGGAGACATGATACTGTGAAATGTATGTCTCAAAAACTGCAGTCACAGGTAGTATTACCCTCCATGGGCCTGGATCCTTCTAATAAATACAGAACAAGCTAAATGCATCCATCTGAACATTTTTTTAAATTTACTCTCACTCCAATGCTCACACTTCCAAGCCTTACACTTTGTTTTCCACTCCCCTTAGGTGCAAACTGCTTCAATGTGTTCTAATTTCACTGGAACCACTTTATCTCT
>NW_023191132.1:379-594 GCF_002007445.2 Ailuropoda melanoleuca | reverse complement strand
TACCATAGCACCTTGATTCCTGTTCCACCTTCCAAGAGGCCTACCTGACTTCCAGGGCTTTCACCTCACACATTGTTTCTTAGTTCTACGTTCCGGATCCTTCCCAGGCCCATACACCAATGCAGAATCAGGGTCCCCATGGAAAGGCTGATGTTAGCTGGAGGTGTTTTCCTGGACGCTCTCCTTTATGACCAGTAAGAAGGGCGTGGATTCCT
>NW_023191132.1:0-264 GCF_002007445.2 Ailuropoda melanoleuca | reverse complement strand
CTCTGGGGCACTCTCGTCAGGCTTCCACGACCACTTCCCCTAAGGTTTCCCTATTCACGAACGGTGATGATAGTGTTAAGACGGTACCTGTACGGTGTTGTTTCAGAGGGACTGTCTTTGGCCTTTTCTTTCTAATGCCACCTGCAGTTGTGTTAGGATTTACTCAGGAAGCAAAAATTTCGTTGGAAGCGGCTGTTGGCCAAAGTTTGTTTCTCAGTGCTGTGTTCGTCGGGTTTCACTCATGGTACCAAAGCACCTGATTCC
>NW_023191131.1:0-1010 GCF_002007445.2 Ailuropoda melanoleuca | reverse complement strand
CAAGAGCACCCCTTGGGATCAGGCTTGCCTCCACCAGGAACTCATTCTTGATGAGCTCTTTGCCCTACCCTTGACTCTCCTCCAGGGAACACTCTTCCAATAAGCCACTTGCACAAGAATTTCTGATTTGGTTCTATTTCTAGGGAGTCTGGCCAAAGAAAGTATTATAGAAGAAAAAGTTAGGTTGTACCAAATATTAAGACTATAAAATCATGGATATGCTGTCTCCACATTAGAGTCAACAATAATTTTATTTCCTTTGAAAGTAAAAATGTTCCCACCCTTAAAAAGCTTTCACAATTTTCCACTGTTCTCCAGATAAAGACAGATGTATTTAACAAGTTTTACAAGATACTTTNAAAATGTTCCCACCCTTAAAAAGCTTTCACAATTTTCCACTGTTCTCCAGATAAAGACAGATGTATTTAACAAGTTTTACAAGATACTTTGTCCAATCTGGCCTCTGCATATCCCTCCAACCTCATCTGCACACAATCCTCCTTACTCTTTCCATTCCATCCACAATGACCTAATTGCAATCTCTTCCACTAACCATGCTTGTTACTGCTGGAGGACACTTGCTCATGCTTTTCCCTGGAATGTTCTTCCTTCTATTCTTTGCCTGATTAACATCTATTCTTTCAGTATCTCCTCAAACATTACTTTAACCAGAACAAAACCTCCTGCGTCAAGTTCTCATAGTCCCATGGGCTTATTTTCTACAGCACATCTCAAAATTGCAATTGTGAGACTTATTTGTATAATTCCTTAATTAACAGTTACCTGAATCAATACAAGCCCCTTTGGGAGAAGATCTCAACTGGTTTTTCTCACTCCTATAATCTCTAGCACCAGAGACAATGTTTTCCACACTGCAAGTGCTCAATAAAGGTTTGCTGAGTAAATATATCATGGTTAATGAACATAACCAGCTGAAAGTCAACACTAAATTTCACTCTGACCTGCTTAAAGGCCATACAAAATGGGAAAACAACCAGTTACTTAATTTT
>NW_023191130.1:5475-5849 GCF_002007445.2 Ailuropoda melanoleuca | reverse complement strand
GCCTTGGGGCTGTGGAGGTGCCTCAGGAGGGCTGGAGGGCGGGGCTCGGAAGGAGGGTGGGACATCGGCACAGCAGGGGGTGGGAAGCCGCCCTTCCTCCTCTGCTCAGTGTGGTCAGTGGGTTGGTTGTTGTAAGTGTGGTTTTTAGGTTCTGGAGAATTTTTCTGATCCTTACAGTGAGAATCCATGGCTCACTGGGTCACGTGGACACCCAGCTTGGCCCGGCCTAGCCTAGACTTGGCATTCCTGGCACCTGCTATGAGTTCGGGTTGGGCACTCGGGTTGGGATGGGTCGCTTCTGAGTGCTCAGTTGCTGTCACTTTGTCGCTTGTCAGAAATGCTGGACACCTCTCGTTCCCCTCCCCCAGGGCGGC
>NW_023191130.1:0-1893 GCF_002007445.2 Ailuropoda melanoleuca | reverse complement strand
GCGGGCCCCTGGGCCGAGCCCGCCTCGCTGTCCTTCTTGCACACAGGCCCCTCCTCATGTGGCTGCCCGGGTGGAGCCGCTGGCCCTGTCTGGGGGAATGTCCGTCCGGGACTAGCTCTGGCTGCCTCCTGCAGGGCTCGCGGAATGCCTGTTTGCCTCTGCACACACCGAGCGGGAGGCCTTCGGGGCTCGCGGAGCGGGGGCGGCCCGGTGCGGACGGTGGTGCGCCGCCTCAGTCCTGGCGCTCCTCCACCAGCAGAGTTGGGTCTGGTCGCGGGCAGGTCCTCGGGTCTCCTGTGCCACCAGATACCACCTGAGAGCCTTCTCTCCTCTCCTGCCGCTCCAGAGCCTGCCTTCCAAGGGGGGACGCTGTCTTTCCAGCACCGTCCACCAGCAGCGGCCTTTGGACCCGATGGGGCATGTGGGGTTATGTGGCCGTTTGGGGGTCATTCCCTTGTGAGGGCGGCTGGTCCTTGGGCACAAGTGTCATATGCTGGAGAAGACAGGGTGGGAGGTGCTGTTTCTAAACCCGGCACTCAGGACTTGGCGGCAAGGAGCTATTTCAGGCTCTCGATGCTTGTGGAGCCTGGCAGCAGCACCCCGCCGAGGCTGCTGCTGTCACTCATGTCCCCGGTGGCTGAGAGGGGGCTGGAGGTCTGCGTGTGGTCTCTGTCCGTCCACGCCGTCCGGCCCTGTCGGGGCTTGGTGCCCGCGGCTGTGGCAGCCTCTTCCCTCCAGCGCCTGCACGCTGTGGGTTTTCCAAAGGCCACTTCAAGATGCTCAGGCGGAATCTGTGAGGCTGGGGCCCTCTGGGCCTCTTGTGGACAAAGGGTCCTCACGTCCCTCCCGCTTGGAGGGAGGCACTGTCCAATGAAAACGGTGTGACCGTTGAACCTGAGTGCCGCCTCTGCTTACCCGTCTGCCTGTGACTCCCCCCTGCGCTGCGGGCCTGGTGCTCCCCGTGGTCAGGGAGCGGTGTGGCCTGTCTGACAAGGAGCCTAGAGCAGGGCCTGGCCTTGCCCCCTGTGCGATCGTCCTGGGCGCCTCGTAGATTGTGGAGAGGAGGGGACACCCCCAGAGTGTGTTGAGTACGTGCGGCTTGGGGGGGCCTTTGGGGCACCTTGCCCAGCATCCCCTTTCTCCCCGGCAGACGTTGAGGCCCCCAGCCCCCGCCAGAGGGAGGCTGCGCGTGGCTCGAGCCTGTCAGAGGGGAGGCGCTGCCTGTAGGCTTCCTTCCCCGAGAGAGGAGCCCACGAGGATGAGCTGTTCGCCTCCATCCTTGGAGCCAGTGTGCTGCTTGCTGCCAGTGGTGCTTGGTTATCTGGAGGGTTCCCCCACCTGCTCTCTCCTGACAGTGGCCTGCGGAAGGCGCTGGAGGTGGGACGAGGGGCCGTAGGAGGGGTAGACAGGTTCCTCGCGTCGTTCTGGGAAGGGGCCCAGGCGCCTGCAGGACAGTCTGCCCCGAGGGGAGCCCCCCAGGAGCCCCTTCCGTCTGTCCGTGGGTGCTGCTCTTGTCCCTCCTCCCGTCAGTCTGTCGGGCGGGCAGGGCCACCTCTGAAGGAGGACAGCTTTGCGGCTGCAGAACCAAACCCACGGGCGGCCCCGTCAGCCTTCAGCTCTGACAGCTGCGCCAGTGACCACGTCACCATGTGTCTTTATGTTAGAAGTTGGTCCTGAGGGTTTCGAGTCTGTCCTTTGACATATGCAACAGTTTGGGACATCTGGGAGCTCATCATGGGAGAGGTTTTCATCAACAGAAAGGGTGCTTTAACAGGAAAACTTGGTGGGTGTGTTTTTGAGAATGTTGATGTGGCCTTTTTGGTTAATAATCTTGTCACTTTTCTTCCCAGACATTGTGTCTGATGAGGGAAATTTGTCCTCGGTTTTTTTTTT
>NW_023191129.1:439-623 GCF_002007445.2 Ailuropoda melanoleuca | reverse complement strand
CACTCTCGTCAGGCTTCCGCGACCACTTTCCCTTATGTTTCCCTATTCACGAAGGGTGATGATAGTGCTAACACGGTCTCTGTACGTCGTTGTTTCTGACGGACGTGTTTTGGGCCTTTACGTTCCATTGCCGACAGCAGTTTTGACAGGTTTTCCCCAGGGAGCAAACATTTCGTTGGAAGCG
>NW_023191129.1:0-284 GCF_002007445.2 Ailuropoda melanoleuca | reverse complement strand
ATCCTCCCCAGGCCCCTACACCCAATGTGGAATCGGGGTCGCCAGTGAAAAGGCTGCTGTTCGCTGGTGGTGTTTTCGTGGATGCTCTGCTTAATACCAATGAGAAGGGCACTGAGTCCTCGAAAATCCTGAAGGTTTTCGTTCATGCTCCCTTACTCACGAGAGATGAGGATCGTTGATATTTCCCTGGACTCTGTGGTGTCTCATTGACCATATGGGGCACTCTCCTCAGGCTTCCGCGACCACTTTCCCTCATGTTTTCCTATTCACGAAGGGTGATGATA
>NW_023191128.1:0-1219 GCF_002007445.2 Ailuropoda melanoleuca | reverse complement strand
TTCCCTAATAGTAATTTTCTGACTAGTGGGAATTTCTTCTTGGTCATCCCCAGGCTCATGAGTGGCCCAGGTCTCCATTCCAGTCAAAAAGCATGCCTTCAAATAATTTCCCTCCTCTATGATTATGTCCTCACAGGAATCTTCACCCCAGGGATCCCACGACTCAGTGTTCCAACTCTCCCAAGATACAATAGTTCTCACTTCAGTGTGTGGCAGTCTGTGTCCATGCTCCTTGTCATCCCATATGCCACAGTCTCCATGTGTTTCTCCTGCTGTTGAACGATTTAGGACATAATGTCCATATTAGAGGAACATGTAGCTTATAGATCCCTCTCTAAAGCCAAAGTTTCTCCAGACTTTTCCAATTATCTCCTTACTTGTAATTGTATTTTCTATTTCCTTTTTAAAAAAATTTTTTAATAATAATTTTTTTTATTATATTATGTTAGTCACCATACAGTACATCCCTGGTTTTTTATGTAAATTTCCTTTTCCCCATTGTTTTGGATAGGATATCTAACAATCTCTTGGGCATTTTTGGCATGCCCCTGTATTCATGCACTAGTTTGAAATGCTCAAAAGATTTGGCCAATTCTCCCCACGTGGTGCTGGCTGGCCAGCTTGGGGTTTCACCCATGGAAAATGGATTCCCCCTAGCATGGCCCCTTTCTCCATGCTTGTTTCAGTTTCAGCATCCTGACAATTGTTAGAAGGTGGATGAGAATCAGCCTCCAGACTGAGAAGGCACTTTACTACCAAAAAATGAAGGAAGCCACTCCATACTATTTACATAGAGTTTTATTCAGGGTAACTTACTGATGGGCAATCAGGCGGGTAGACAGATGATCCAGGGCATCATATAGCTGTTCTCTGAGCCTATTATCCACCCATTCTCCACACCTATCTGGACCTTCATCTGCAGTTTTTATAAAGCAAGGGGCATGGTGGTCAGGTCACAGGGTGAGTTGTCTAAATTGGCACCACCTGTTCACCAGAGGGGAGAAAAAAATGGAAGGACAAAGATGGAGTTGCTACTAACAACACTCCTATGGGACAAAAAGAAAATGTTCCTGTCAACTGAACAAATGGTTCAGTCTGATCCTTGTTGACTATCTCATTATCCAGGTGCTTATGTTTTCCATTATATATTCATATCAGGGTTATGGTAGCCATAAGGTAATTTCATCTTTCCCTATTGTCATCCACAGTGCTTATCAAT
>NW_023191127.1:8098-9411 GCF_002007445.2 Ailuropoda melanoleuca | reverse complement strand
GAAGAAGAAAGAAAATAACTTCCACTCTTTAACGTGAAAGTCTGCACCCTTTTATAATCCAGAAGTTCACTTAAACATTCTTTAATTTTCTGCATTAAACACATCTCCCATGACCCTACAGATATGTCTCTGTCTTAGGGTGGAGCTCAGTCCAAGAGGTTTACAGGACATAAACTCCAAGGGATTCTTGACTTGGTGATGCATAAAGTTTTCTTCGGACCTCATTTCCCACGTCTGAGTGACCAGCTTCGAAATCACAGAGCAGAGACAACTAAGAGAGCTACAGTATATTTTGTGTTAAATCGGCCCAGGAGCAGAGAGAATGTTCAGGCAGTCTCGCGAACGTGAGAACCTCGTCTGGAGGGGAGAGGTTATAAAGCAGATAAGGATTCCTAGGCGAGGAGCTACCGCATCCTCTGCCTTCAGCCGAGCGTCGCATCCGGAGTCGACTGCAGCTCGGATCCAGAGAGAGGAAGGTGGGATAGGAGGAGGTGGGAAAGGGAGAGGAAAAAAATTAAAAAAGGAGCTGGGGGAGGGAGGGGTGAAGCAAGGGGAGTAAGCGAGAGAACAGCGCGCGGGGGGAGGTGGAGATGCGGGGAGCGCGCCTGGCGCAGAGAGCTGAGTGGACCGCTCCAGACAGCGGCGCGTGCAGCAGCTCCTGAAAGCAGCGAGTTGGCAGAGCCGGGCTGCATTTCCAGCAGGAGCTGCGAGCTCAGTGCAGGCTCACAAGGTGATGTGCCTGGAAGCATTCTTTTGCCCGCTCGGGGTACTGCAGCTGGGGCTTTCTCCCTTATACCCACCTCTCCTCCCCCGGGTCTGCGGGTCTGCGTGTGTGAGTGCCCGGGTTTGGGGGTAAAACCTACGGGGAGGGGGCACCCCGTCCCTGCTTGTCTCCTCCTCCCTTTAACCCCGTCGTCGTTGATGCATGTATTCCCGGGTATCCCGGTCTTCTTACCCCTTGTTTGACACTGCCCCCCCTCCCCACCCCCCGGTTGTGTCTCCTTTCCCAGATGCTCAAGGTGTCAGCCGTATTGTGTGTGTGTGCAGCCGCTTGGTGCAGTCAGGCTCTCGCAGCTGCCGCGGCGGTGGCTGCGGCCGGGGGGCGGTCGGACGGCGGTAATTTTCTGGACGATAAACAATGGCTCACCACGATCTCTCAGTATGACAAGGAAGTCGGACAGTGGAACAAATTCCGAGACGTAAGTGCTGCGCACCCCCATCCCCGGACACAAGAGCGCGCTGCTTGCAGGCGGGGGCCGTGGCGGCTGGGGGGTGGGCGGACAGTGGGCTCGATTTTGTTAGGAGAGGGGTTG
>NW_023191127.1:0-415 GCF_002007445.2 Ailuropoda melanoleuca | reverse complement strand
GAGAGAGGCAATTGACTATAAGAGAAGCAATAGGCAGTCTTTGAAGATTCTGGGGCTAGTGAGTTATTACAGCAGCAAAGGGCTAGTCGCATGTGGTATTCTGACCCCAATCCATGACATCTGAGTCCTAGTTAAGCAATGGTTGTGGTACAACCTCCACTCCCTTAACCCACCCCTTACCCCCACCACCACTACCATACTCACCAGTTAAAATTGGTTTTGTCAAGTTAGATGTCTTACGAGGAAAGCAGGTCAGAGAATACCCACTGATCAACTGGTTTCTGGGAAGGTACTGTCAGGTGGAACTGGTATTACATTGTCAGATCCCATCTGAATTGACTACCAAATTTACTCAATTTGCTTTGGTTTCATTCCAACAGATAGAAATTATAGGGAAGTACACAACACTTTTAAC
>NW_023191126.1:1567-2386 GCF_002007445.2 Ailuropoda melanoleuca | reverse complement strand
AATCAAGCAGAGCGTCCAGGAAAACACCTCCAGCGAACATCAGCCTTTTCCCTGGGGACCCTAATTCCACACTGCTTCTAAGGGTCTGGGACGTATCCTATCACACCAGCCGTGTCAATGGAACGAAAAGGCTAAAGGCGAGTCCATCAGAAACAACACCGTGCAGAGCCAGTCTTAGCACTATCATCAGCCTTCGTGACTAGGGATCCATGAGAGAAAGTGGTCGCGGAAGCCTGACGAGCGTGCACACTAGTGGTCTCTGAGACACCACACAGTTCAGGGAAATATCAACGGACATGATCTCTCATGAGTAAGGGAGCATGAATGAAAAGGTTCAGGATTTTCGAGGACTCAGCGCCCTTCTNAAAAAAAAAAAAAAAAAAAAAAAAAAAAAAAAAAAAAAAAAAAAAAAAAAAAAAAAAAAAAAAAAAAAAAAAAAAAAAAAAAATGCTTGTATGGGCCTGGGAAGTATCCTATCAAACCTGCTGTGGCAATGGAACGAAAAGGCCAAAGGCAAGTCCGTCAGAAACAACACCGTGCAGAGCCAGTCTTAGCACTATCATCAGCCTTTGTGAATAGAGGGATAAATGAGGGAAAGTGGTCGCGGAAGCCTGACGAGCGTGCCCACTAGTGGTCTCTGAGACACCACAAATCAGGGAAATATCAACGAACATGATCTCTCATGAGTAAGGGATCAAGAGTGAAAAAGTTCAGGATTATCTAGGACTCAGCACCCTTCTTTTGGTAATCAAGCAGAGCGTCCAGGAAAACACATCCAGCAAACATCACCCTTTTCCCTGGGGACCCTGATTCCACATT
>NW_023191126.1:1174-1508 GCF_002007445.2 Ailuropoda melanoleuca | reverse complement strand
AAGGCGAGTCCGTCAGAAACAACACCGTGCAGAGCCAGTGTTAGCACCATCATCAGCCTTCGTGACTAGGGATCCTTGAGGGAAAGTGGTCGCGGAAGCCTGACGAGTGTGCCCACTCGTGGTCTCTGAGACACCACACATTTCAGGGAATTATCAACGAACATGATCTCTCATGAGTAAGGGAGCATGAGTGAAATAGTTCAGGATTTTCTAGGACTCAGCGCCCTTCTTCTTGGCCATAAAGCAGAGCGTCCAGGGAAACACCTCCAGCGAACAGCAGCCTTTTCACTGGGGACCCCGATTCCACATTGGGTGTAGGGGCCTGGGGAGGATC
>NW_023191126.1:0-1121 GCF_002007445.2 Ailuropoda melanoleuca | reverse complement strand
AGGCCAAAGGCGAGTCCGTCAGAAACAACACCGTGCAGAGCCAGTCTTAGCACTATCATCAGCCGTCGTGACTAGGGATCCATGAGAGAAAGTGGTCGCGGAAGCCTGATGAGCGCGCCCACTAGTGGTCTCTGAGACACCACACAGTTCAGGGAAATATCAACGAACATGATCTCTCATGAGTAAGGGAGCATGAGTGAAAAAGTTCAGGATTTTCGAGGACTCAGCGCCCTTCTTCTTGGCAATCAAGCAGAGCGTCCAGGAAAACACCTCCAGCGAACATCAGCCTTTTCCCTGGGGACCCTGATTCCACACTGCTTGTATGGGCCTGGGACGTATCCTATCACACCTGCCGTGGCAATGGAACGAAAAGGCCAAAGGCGAGTCCGTCAGAAACAACACCGTGCAGAGCCAGTCTTAGCACTATCATCAGCCTTCGTGACTAGGGATCCATGAGGGAAAGTGGTCGCGGAAGCCTGACGAGCGTGCCCACTAGTGGTCTCTGAGACACCACACAGTTCAGGGAAATATCAACGAACATGATCTCTCATGAGTAAGGGAGCATGAGTGAAAAAGTTCAGGATTTTCGAGGACTCAGCGCCCTTCTTCTTGGCAATCAAGCAGAGCGTCCAGGAAAACACCTCCAGCGAACATCAGCCTTTTCCCTGGGGACCCTGATTCCACACTGCTTGTATGGGCCTGGGAAGTATCCTATCACACCTGCCGTGGCAATGGAACGAAAAGGCCAAAGGCGAGTCTGTCAGAAACAACACTGTGCAGAGCCAGTCTTAGCACTATCATTAGCCTTCGTGACTGGGGATCCATGAGGGAAAGTTGTCGCGGAAGTCTGACGAGCGTGCCCACTAGTGGTCTCTGAGACACCACACAGTTCAGGGAAATATCAACGAACATGATCTCTCATGAGTAAGGGAGCATGAGTGAAAAAGTTCAGGATTTTTGAGGACTCAGCACCGTTCTCCTTGGTAATCAAGCAGAGCGTCCAGGAAAACACCTTCAGCGAACATCAGCCTTTTCCCTGGGGACCCTGATTCCACACTGCTTGTATGTTCCTGGGAAGTATCCTATCACACCTGCTCTGGAAATGGAACGAAAAGGCCAAA
>NW_023191125.1:0-1158 GCF_002007445.2 Ailuropoda melanoleuca | reverse complement strand
GCTGGTTGGGACCTTTACTGGAAAAAGCAGCAAGTTGTGTCATAGACTTTGTCAATTATGATGCAGTATTCAAGCATGAGGATTGGCAAGTCTCCTACATTAGAGTTACCTGGGGGTGGTGGTGAGCTTTAGAAACAACNGTGGTGGTGAGGTTTAGAAACAATTGGAAACCACTTCTTTACCTGTTCTCTTTAAGCACAGTGCGCCTGCATGTGAAGATGTGCGATGTCTGCAAACACAGAATGAGGCACCCTGTTTCCCACTGCCTGTGGATGTTTGCATAATATTTAAGCCTTAATTATGTAATGTTTGTCAAGTGTTTGAAACTCCTAGGGAAAAGGCACTATATTAACAGTATTATTATTAGAGTTTTCTCCGATACATTCCCATTACAAAATGCATCAGGAAATGAGGAGTGGCCATCTGTCACACAGCTTAAATGCTTACATTCTACAGAATTCTGTTTATTGCTGAATGCAGGTACTTCATATGTGATATATAAAAATCATTCTCAAAAATGAGCTGAGCAGCGATTGTGTTTGATACTAATTTTAACACCTTGCTAACAGCTATTATTTTTAATAATGTGAAAAACAAATCACGGTTTCCATTTACTCGCTCTTAAGGATGATCACATAAGCATACATTGTGTTAAATTATAAGGGGTTTTGTTGATAACGAACAAAACCGGCGATGCACATTTGACTTTTTGATGGATTCCCAGGTGTCTAGTGAAGTCATTTCTTGCTCTCAGCCACAACATGACCTTGAGAATGACCCTTGGAACAGGGAGGGCTCAATAACAGGAGTCATCTAGCCCAATTCAATCTTTACCTGCCCCTTCATCAACACTGATTATTATCCAACTTTCAATCCTTGAACTGTATCAGGTATAAATAGCTGATTTCTCATTTCCTCCATCTTGATTAGAACTGACTATTTTCCACATGTACCAGCCATTGGTGCTTTCCTTTCTCTGAATTTTTTGGTCCGATCCT
Source organism: Ailuropoda melanoleuca (assembly GCF_002007445.2). Lineage (NCBI taxonomy): Eukaryota > Metazoa > Chordata > Mammalia > Carnivora > Ursidae > Ailuropoda > Ailuropoda melanoleuca. Next base: position 160 of record NW_023191125.1, on the reverse strand, counting down.
TGCCCATTTTTGGAATGAGGTGCAATCTTTTGGTCATTTGAGAACGTAATTTAGAACGAAAAGCATCATAGGTAAGCATAGTGCTGCAGGAACATCTGACCAGATGTGCTACAAAAGATCTTTATGGGTGGCTTCTTACAAATTGCAATGATAATATTCT
>NW_023191124.1:0-1279 GCF_002007445.2 Ailuropoda melanoleuca | reverse complement strand
AATCATTAAATAGGAGTTGTAATATATATGACTTGCAAAGACTTAATATCCTGAATATATGCAAATATTTTAGAAAAGGATAAGGAATCACTTTTATTCAAAAACAGTGAAAAGATAGTAACACCATGTTCATAAATAAAGCATAAATTGCCAATAACATTTCAAAAATCGCTGTATGTTATTAGCAATCAACAAAATGTGAATTAAAGTGAATAAAAAACAAAATATTATTTGGATCATCATATTGGCAAAGACTTAATACATTGATAATGCATCTTATATTACTAATGCATCTTCCAATCTCCAAGGATGCTGTCCCAATTCCCAGATGCATCAGTTAGGTTTTGTTTTGTTCTATTTTTCTATATTAATTACACTTTACAAACATTAGTGACTTTGAAGTAGGGTCACAAAGGGCACTTTTTTTTTTAACTTAGTTGATCTTACCTACATAACGGGTTGACTATGTAAAGCATCCTCAATCATATCTTGGTGAAACTTTAAGGAAACCTCCCCATGCTAAAATTGTTTGGTCATATCATCAACTTTTCAAAAATCAAAGAGAATTTCTGGTTTTCCTTTGCCTGTTTACTAGTCTTTCCTTCTATATAGCTAATCAGATTATGCAGAAATAGTTCCTTTTAAAATTTAGACAGATATTATCATTCATGATAAATGTTATACCTAGGGATATAAAAATTTACATAGCCTGTGCATGCGTTTCCACTGCTACCTTTGAGTGTAAGTTAAGTGAGAAAGCATAACTACATTATGTCCATGTCACTACTGATAGTTCTTATTTAACTGTGAATTCCACTAAGGATCTGTGTGGATAAAACAAAGATTGGGGACTGAATGAGACACCAAAGTGTATGTATGTTCATATTTCTCAAATCAATTATTTTGTTATGAAATTTGAAAAAAGAATTAAAATATTTCCTGTCACTTTCCTGTGCATCTATCTGTGTATGTATCTATCCATCTATCTACATTGATACATATATATATATGTGTGCGTGTACTTTTAAAAATTTGGATAGTTCATAAGGATATGAGAAATTAATTTCATTTCTAAAATGTCATTTCTTTTTCAAGAATATTAATCATGGAAGCAGATGAAGACGTTTCTAAGCTTGCTTTATGAATTGGTTAAGTATGAGAGCATTAAAATGGTTAGATTTGATAGGCATATAATGCATTACCTATTTCCCTAATTGCCAACATATGGACACCCACACACACACTCACCCACACACATAATCTCAGTTGTACAATTGCA
>NW_023191123.1:223-626 GCF_002007445.2 Ailuropoda melanoleuca | reverse complement strand
ATTTTTAAAGATACCATATAAAGATAAAATGTCATTAAAGACATAAGAATTTACTGATAAATTACAGCAGTTCTCAAACTATACTACGCATCAGAGTCATCTGGGAGGCTTATAACAACTCAGATTATTCATTCTCACCCTCCAGAGTTGCCAAGGTAGAGTCCGAGAGTTTAGATCTCTGACAAATACCAGGGTGATGCTGATGTCACTGGTCTAAGAACTATATTTTAGAGGGCGCCTGGGTGGCTCAGTCAGTTAAGCATCTGCCTTCAGCCCAGGTCATAATCCCAGGATCCTGGGATTGAGTCCTCCATCAGGCTCCCTGTTCAGTGGGGAGCCTGCTTCTCTCTCTGCCCTCCCCCGGCTTATGCTCTCTCTCTCTGACATAAATAAATAAAATCTT
>NW_023191123.1:0-213 GCF_002007445.2 Ailuropoda melanoleuca | reverse complement strand
TTAAAAAAAAAAAAAGAACTATACTTTAGAAAGCACTGAATTAGAGACTTTGTTTTCTATAGGAACAAAAAAGCTTAGGGAAAAGATTGCATCTTGTCGTTTATCTTCTTTTACTATTAGCAGAAACTATACAGTAAACTTTAAAAAAAGTATATTCAGAGAAATTTACTGAAGACTGGTTACTTATAGGTCATTTTTTTTTCTCTTCCATGA
>NW_023191122.1:9927-10384 GCF_002007445.2 Ailuropoda melanoleuca | reverse complement strand
GTATCCACCATGATAGCATCCTCCAGAACAGTTTCCCCGCCCCCCAAAATCCCCTGGGCTCCACCATTCATCCCTCCACCACTTTGCCCCATGGCAACCACTGAACTTTTTATTATCTGCATAGATTTGCCTTTTCCAGAACGTCATGGAGTTGGAATGACACCGTATGTTGACTTTTCAGGCTGGCTTCTTCACTTCTCAATATACATTTGAGTTCCTTCCCTGCCTTTTTGTGCTATGGGAATCTTTTACCAAGTCGTAAACAAAATTGAATTTGAAATGAACAATCTCTGCAAACGGAAAACAAAATGATACAGATGACCCTAATTATTCTAAGTGACTTGAATGCACACTAATTTGACTGGACATCCCATGCTGGTTAAACCCTAAGGACAAAACAACTGCAGAAATGGTTTTATTTACATGGTTTTCAATTATTCAGCCCTTTTTTTTTTTT
>NW_023191122.1:0-2124 GCF_002007445.2 Ailuropoda melanoleuca | reverse complement strand
GATATGAAGTCACAGATCCACCTGTCTTCCCAATGGGCACATATAGCAACACCTGGTCCCCCAAGAGGCGGGGTTCAGTGGCATTTGCACCCTGAAAGGGATGCTAGTGTGTGGCACGACTGCAGTGGGGGTGACAGGGAGAGGACACTAGGTGTTCCATGACAGGGCAGAGCATGAGCCGGCCTGATGGGACAAGCACCAGAATCTTCCCTGAGAGGCAAGAGGGTTAAAATTCATCTACATAGCAGAATGTGTCCCTTTCTTTACAAGGGGACTTTGCTCCTGTTATCTGCAGGTCCTAGGAGTGTGTGAGGGCTTTAAACGGGATTGGATGAGCGGCCAATGACTCAGTACACATTGGGACAATGGCAGAAGTCCAGTGTTAGCTCAAGAGACCACGTTTCAGCCCCTGCCTGGGATGAGGAGCCAGTGAGATGGAAAGCCACAGACGGAGCAAGCAAAGAGGTCCATCTGGGAAAGGCCACTGCATAATGGGATGCCCATGGATTTGAAAATGCACGATTAGCTTTTATTGCTCTGAAAGAAAAACAAGAGGGTATTTCAGCAGTGGGATAAACGACTGTGCTTCACAAGGAACAGAAACAACTCTTGGGATAGAAAGTTACATATATAACCACTATCGGGAAGTCTCCAGAGAGAGTGCTAAGTGGGGGTATCTAAGGAAGTGGAGGAGAGGGGCCTGTGTGTGTGTATGTGTGTATGTGTGTGTGTGTGTGAGATACTGAAAAAAAACAAAAACAAAAACAGAAGGATGATCCAAAACACTTAAAATTGATTTTCTTTCAGAAATAGGAAAGAATAGAAGGTACAAGAATAGAAGCTAAACTTCTTCAAATGTACCTTTCAAAAAATATATTTGATCCTGGAAACATCTGAACTGAAGAACTAAAAATGGAGTAGTTTCAAGCTCACTGCAAAATTGAGGGGAAAGTACAGAGAGTTCGCACAGACTTCCTCCCCACCCCCACGCAGGCGCAGCCTCCCCCGTGGCGGGCATCCTGCCCTGGAGTAGGACACTTGTCACACTCTGTGAACCAACACTGACATGTTATTATCATTCAAAGTCCAGAGGTGACCTCAGGGTTCGGTCTTGGTGATGCACGTTCTACGGGCTCTGACAAATGTATAGTGATGTGTATCCACCATGATAGCATCCTCCAGAACAGTTTCCCCGCCCCCCAAAATCCCCTGGGCTCCACCATTCATTCCTCCACCTCTTTGCCCCATGGCAACCACTGAACTTTTTATTATCTGCATAGATTTGCCTTTTCCAGAATGTCATGGAGTTGGAATGACACCGTATGTTGACTTTTCAGGCTGGCTTCTTCACTTCTCAATATACATTTGAGTTCCTTCCCTGCCTTTTTGTGCTATGGGAATCTTTTACCAAGTCGTAAACAAAATTGAATTTGAAATGAACAATCTCTGCAAACGGAAAACAAAATGATACAGATGACCCTAATTATTCTAAGTGACTTGAATGCACACTAATTTGACTGGACATCCCATGCTGGTTAAACCCTAAGGACAAAACAACTGCAGAAATGGTTTTATTTACATGGTTTTCAATTATTCAGCCTTTTTTTTTTTTTTGCAATAGTGTTGTTATTGTTATTCTGAGGTTGTCAGATACATAATACTGTGGAATAAAGCAAATAGGTAATTAATGATATTCTAATTCTACCGTTTTTTAAAAAGTAAACTCTACTCCCAGCGTGGGGCTTCAACTCATGACCCCGAGATTAAGAGTCTTAAGCTCTACCAACTAAGTGAGCCAGGTGCCCCTGATTCTACCATTCTTGATGTTCTGAAAACCAGGACTGTCAGTCTGGAAGAAAGGGGATAGAAATGGAACAGAAGAGGGTAAGTAAGTACCTATAGTTCCCAATATGAGTTGAAAGAAGCATTAGGAGCTCCCGGGGTAGGAAGTATTTCATAGATGGGTACATCCTAGCTCTGCCACTGTAGAGACTAAAATCGATGACTAACCCAGAGCAAAGATTATCTCTAATGTCCAGACTGTGGTTTGTAAATTTTTCTTTTCTTTTCTTTTCTTTTCTTTTCTTTTCTTTTCTTTTCTTTTCTTTTCTTTTCTTTTCTTTC
>NW_023191121.1:0-1566 GCF_002007445.2 Ailuropoda melanoleuca | reverse complement strand
GATGCTGCTTCCTGCTGGCATTTCTCCGATGGGGGCAGTCCAGTGTGGTCTCCTCCTGGGCCCGTGCATGCGTGGCGAAGGAGCTCCTACATGCACACTGCTCCCCTCTGCCTGAAATCTGCCCAGGCCTTTGGAGGCCAGACCGGCCGTAATGCACCAGAACAGCCAGGTCCTCGGGGCATACTCCCCACTGTGCATGCCAGCCACCACCCAGCTGCCAGACTCAACCATCAGGAGAACAGAGATCCCANTCCCGTTGCCTGGAAGACCGTAAATGAGCAGCATTACACTGTGAGGTGTTCACAGTTTGGTGACCCTCCAAGCCAAGGTTCTTGGACAAGACTCTGCCCAAATCACAGGGTAGCCGTGTTCTCAATAACTTGCTGTTAGGGATACGGGCAATTATTTATTGAGCACATACTAAGTCCATCACAGGAACGATCTCATTTCATCCTCGCGAGTGGTATTCAGAGCATTTCCGTTTTACAGGTGAGAAAACCAAGGTGCCCAGCAAGCAAGCAGCTGAGCCCGGAGAGAAACCCAGATGGTGTCTCCAGAGTCCAGACTCAACCCTTTCAATATCCTATTGATTATGAATAATAATAGCTAGCCTTTCATGAGGACCGTATGCCAAGAGATGTGCTAAGCCTTCCGTAAATACTGCTTCCTTTAGTCTTTGCAGGATGTACAGGGGTGAGAATTGTTGTCCACTTTCGACAGTTGAGGGAACTGATGTTCAGAGAGTGAAATCAGTTGTCTCGAGAAAGTCCCAGAACCGCCAGAAGCACCCCCATCTTCCCAACTCCTTAGCCCCTTGTGTTGCTCTGCTTTATGGAAATAGAGGATGGGACCGTGGGGGGTCAGTCCCAGGGCTGAGGTTCCCCCAAGAGCCACCCTTTGGAACTGGGTCTCAGTTTTCTTAAACCTAGCTCCTGCTCCCTTCGCTGTGTTGTAGTCCCTCGGACTGAGAGAGCCAAGGAATAACGAAGCGGGAACATTCCTGAGGCACCGTGCCCCTCCCCCACCCATCAGATTGTTTAAAATAAGGAAGAAACGTGAGGCTATATTAGATGTCAGAGAGAATGTCGGGGCAGGAGGCAAGCAATTCTCATGCGCTGTTGATTGAGGGCTAGTCGATGCAGCATTTCTGGGAGCAACTTGGAAGTCTCCAGTACAGTTGACGGTGCACGGAATCCCCAGCCAGAAATTCCACACGAGTGTGTGCACACCAGGAGGCATGAGAAGGATGCTCACTGTTTGCAAAAGGGAAACAGCCTATATGCCCCCAACCAGGGAAAGATGAATAAGGCACGGAGTGCTCACACGGTAGACGCCTAGAAGCGAGAGTAATGAATAAACTAGATGTTTGTATAGATCACCACACACAGTCATCAGAGACACAGTGTCGAGTGACAACAAGCAGGTTGGGGAAACCGTAAGCAGCCCAAACACCAATATCACAGACTATTCGTGGACAGGTGTATATGATGGCCCAGAGCCTCTGCGCCCCGTTCAGCAGAGACAAGGAGGCAGAGAGCCCTGTCAGAGGGGTTGGAGGCCCTGAAC
>NW_023191120.1:0-1011 GCF_002007445.2 Ailuropoda melanoleuca | reverse complement strand
TTTTATTGTTCTGATCTTTCATAGGTATACAAACAAATATAAAGTACATAAAAACTACCTGGGTACTCATCGTCCAGGTAAAAAACTTATTAAAGCAGCTATTTATGCCCCATATACCATACTAAATTTATTTTTAATGTTTTACCTACACACACATATATAAATAATACCATATTTGTCCTGTAGTAACTTATATTGTTGTTCAACTTCTAGCTCTAGTTCATTTCTTTCCGCTGCTAATATAGCATTCCATTGTGTGGACATTCCGTGATGCAGTTATTCCTTATCATGTTTATTAATATTCAAGGTGATTAAGATTTTTATTCGGCATTAACAGAAATACACAGGTTTTATTATGGTTATTATATATCCAGTATGTATTTTTCCATACTTTCAAATTCCCTTTCCCGTTACGTTTTACGTGTATNCCATACTTTCAAATTCCCTTTCCTGTTACGTTTTACGTGTACCTATAAACAACACATGGATGGAAGACTTCTTTTTCACAAATAAATTCTGACAACAGCTGTCCTTTATACAGGCAACTTTATTTCATTATGGGCACTGTATGTTTGGACTTGTTTTGACAACATAGACCTGTGATTTTTATTTACTTTGATTTTTTTAGTTTGTCTTTTTTCACCTTTTTGTACATTGCTTTAGATTCATAGAGGGTTTTTTCTTCTTTTTTATACTGATGATCTGAAAATGATACATAATGCTTCTTCTGATGATTTAATCTGATTACCACTTACCAATATTATATGTTATTTAAAATTTCCTCCTTTTCCTTGTGTTATCAATGGAAATTTCTTCAGTTTGATGATGCTAGCAATAATCTCTCTGAATTCTGATGATCTGAAAATGTCTCTATTTCTACATCTCCTTTGAATATTTTACCTTGATAAAAAATCATGCATTTTCAGTTATTTTTCTCAACTCTTTTAGATTTTTATTTTGCTGCAATTCTATCCGCAGGCTAATTGACATTCTTTGTCATGGCATTCTTTT
>NW_023191119.1:0-553 GCF_002007445.2 Ailuropoda melanoleuca | reverse complement strand
TATTTTTTACATTATATTATATAAGATTTTTATGTGTTTTAGATATTAGCTCTTATCAGATCTATGATTTAAAAATGTAAGTTACCTTCTCATTTTGGTGGCTGTTTCTTTCACTGGTTGAAGATCNCTTTCCCTTGTTGAAGATTTTTAGTTTGATGTAGTCCCAGTTGTTTATTTTTGCTTTCATTACTATTGCTTCTGGAGTAAGATCCAAAAGGATGTTGCTAATATCAATGTCAAGGAGCTTACTACCTATGCTTTATTCTAGGAGTTCTATAGTTTCTGGTCTTATATTAAAGTCTTTAATCCATTTTGAGTTAATTTCCGTATCTGATGGAGGATAGTGCTTTAGTTTCATTCTTTTGTATGTGGTTGCTCAGTCTTCCCAACACTATTTATTAAAGAGACTCTCCTTCCTTGCTTCCTTTGTCATAAATTTACCATATATGAATAGGGACTTATTTCTGGGCCCCCCTATTCTATTCCACTGATCTGTTTTTATGCCAATGCCAAAGTGTTTTAATTACTGCAGCTTTGTAGTATTGTCTGAAAT
>NW_023191118.1:0-1096 GCF_002007445.2 Ailuropoda melanoleuca | reverse complement strand
TGCCAGCGGTTTGTCAATTTTATTGATTCTCTCAAAGAACCAGCTTCTAGTCCTGTTGATCTGCTCTACTGCACTTCTAGTTTCTAATTCATTGATTTCCGCTCTAATCTTGGTCAACTGCTTCCTCGTGCGTGGATTAAGCCTGTCCCTCTGTTGCTGTTCCAGCTTCTTGATGTGAGAATATAAAAATTGCATTTTAGATTTTTCTATTCTTTTGAGTGAGGCTTGGATGGCTCTGTATTTCCCCTNGCTATGTATTTCCCCCTTAGGACTGCCTTTGCAGTATCCCATAGGTTTTGGACCATTGTGTTTTCATTCTCGTTGGTCTCCATAAATTGTTTAAATTGATTTTTGATTTCCTGGTGTATCGAGTCAATCCTGAGCAGGATGGTTCTTAGTCTCCAAGTGTTTGAGTTTCTTCCAAATTTTTCCTTGTGGTTGAGTTCCGATTTCAGGGCGTTGTGGTCTGAGAATATGCAGGGGATAATTTCAGTCTTTTGGTATCAGTTGAGACCTGTATTGTGTCCCAGACCATGGTCTGTTCTTGAGAATGTTCCATGGGCACTAGAATAGAATGAGTATTCTTTGGTTCTGGGGTGTAGTGTTCTATATATATCTATGAGGTCCAACTCGTCGAGTATGGCATTCAAAGCTCTTGTTTCTATGTTGGTTTTTTGCTCTGATGCTCTGTCTATTGCTGATAGTGGAGTGTTGAGGTCCCCTACTATTAACGTATTTTTATCTATATGTCTCTTTATTCTGTCTAAGAGTTGGCTTGTGTATCTTGCTGCTCCCCTGTTGGGGGCATATATATTTATAATTGTCATATCCACTTGTTGAATACTTCCGTTAAGAATAATATAGCGCTCTTCTGCGTCTCTAACTATAGTCTTTAGTTTAAAATCCAATCTGTCTGATATGAGAATTGCTACCCTAGCTTTCTTTTGAGGTCCATTGGCATGCAAGATGGTATTCCATCACTTTACTTTCAGTCTGAATTTATCTTTAGGTTCAAAATGAGTCTGTTGTAGACAGCAAATGGATGGGTCATGTCTTACTATCCAATCTGCAACCCTGTGGCATTTTATGGGAGCAT
>NW_023191117.1:0-1185 GCF_002007445.2 Ailuropoda melanoleuca | reverse complement strand
TCGTGGAACACTACATCCAAAACTAAGGATGTACTGTATGGTCACTAACATATCATAATTAAAAAAAAAAAGTGAGTTGATGGGCCTGTGGAGAAGGTGGCAGAGCTAGAAGCAGCAGCAGCAGTGATGGCAGAGAAGCAGAGGTCAGTTTAGCAGTGTGTCAGCAGAACTTTTCTATCAAAGGAGGTAAAGGATAAAGGTAGTGAGTGGGGTCGGTCTGGCCATATGTGCTGCAGCTGGAGGGACCATTTGCTGTCTTCGAGGAGAGACCGTAGTGATTGGGTGGAAGGAAAGGAGAGGAAGTAGACAGATAAAGAAAATTGAAGAAAAGTGTCACCTGCTGTCTTCCCTGGGAGGCAAGATGAACCATAGACCTTTGGGACCCCCTCCCAATTGAGGATACCTCTACTGGACCTTGGGAACACCCAGCACCTCAGGCCATAAGTAAACGCACCTCCCCCACTTTGCCACCATGCTTTTTCTTTTTTCTTTCTCTCTTTCTTTCTTTCTTTCTCTCTTTCTCTTTCTTTCTTCTTTCTTTCTTTCTTTCTTTCTTTCTTTCTTTCTTTCTTTCTTTTTCTTTCTTCTTTCTTTCCCTTCCTTCCTTCCTTCTTTCTTTCCTCTTTCTTTCTTTCTTTCTTTCTTTCTTTCTTTCTTTCTTTCTTTTCTTCTTTCTTTCCTTCTTTCTTTCTTTTCTTTCTTTCTTTCTTTCTTTGCTTCTTTCTTTCTTTCTTTCTTTCTTTCTTTCTTTCTTTCTTTTCTTTCTTTTCTTTCTTTCTTTCTTTTCTTTCCTCTTTCTTTTTCAATGTGTGTACTCCCAGGTCAGGTAAGAGAAAGCAAAGACTTGTGTTACAGGGTCACCTTTTAGAAAACAAAAGGAAGGTTCCTAACTACCAACTTGATAAACTTTTAGAATCAAAGTAAACAGAACCTTTCCTAAATAAGAAATGCTACTTCAAATGTAGTGGCAGAGGCACTTCTCATCAAATACCATGAAAAATCATAATAATATGATATCATGAAAATAAAATCAATATTCAGCAACTGAACCTAAAGGCATGGTATATTGTAAAAGAATTTAAAATAGTTGTTATGAAAAAATTCAGCAAGATAGAGTGACCCCAGGAGTAAAATTAATGAAAAGAAGGAATACTTTATCAAAAAGATTAAAAATATAAGAAAGAA
>NW_023191116.1:0-1508 GCF_002007445.2 Ailuropoda melanoleuca | reverse complement strand
AGCAATTAAAAGTTAACAGAAATCAGAAATGTTCCTAATTTTGAGCAGACTACGATGGCACCCATTATACATATTGGTTTTATCCTCTGAATGTGAGCCCATGCAGCAGAATGTCCAGGTTATATTAGAAACCTAATGCTTCCTTCCTCTTCCTTGGAAATTTAAAAATATATTTACATTTTCAAGAAAACACAAGGTACTTCTCTGTGTCCAGCATTTAATGTTAGAAATTACAATACTTGTCACAAACTTAAAAAAAAACAAAAAGAATAATTGCACTGATTTGGAACCAGCTTCCTTTCTTTCATCCAAACTAATAAAAGGGTGGTCTAATCATTTCTCCTAAGTAAAATGATGTTTCCCTCTTGAGAGTGTTTTGAGTCCATGTAGAGTGTTACCTCTGTTTCGAGATAGGGTGCAGTTGTCCATATTGGCAGTCTCTTTTTACACTAATTTTCCATAGCGACAGTTATCTCATTGATACTATAGTATCAGGATACAGTACCAGTCTAGAGTCTTACTGGCCAAGCTACCAGCCCTGATTAATTGACTGCCAATACCACCTTTAGTTCTAGAACATGGGATTAGTTGTTATTTTGTGTTTCTGTTTTTTTTCTTTCTTCTTCTTCCTCCTTTTTTTTTTCTTATCTCTACATCTTCTCTGCTCTCTTTAATACAAGCTGGTTTCACAGCCTGAGTCCAGTACCGAGGTTACTTACCCACATCTAACGACCTATGTCATAAAATACATTTCCGGCGTTTAATATCTTTAAAAGCACTTAATACAGGACCAATGTTAGTCATTCTGTGGTATGTTTAAATCCATTAAAATAAAAAGAAAAATAAGCTCACTAAGAATATTATGTTGGAGAGAACTATTTTGTAACTGTGATGCTTTGGTTCGCTTGAAGTCATAAAATGGTCTTGAAAATGTCAAAAACACTAAGGTTAGAGTGTACCAGAGTCAAGTTTAATGACATTTCAAAAGAATGAAATGAGCACAGAATAGAGGAGGGTGAGGTGACAGAGCAGTGAATTGCTCCCTGCTGCTGCTGATCCTGTTTGATCTGACAACATTGGAAGGATAACTGCTTAATGGGACTATTTGATTCAGAACCATTTGCATATTTTTCATCAGAGAAAGTGGTGCTGTAGATTATGGAATGATTCTCTTAATCTGAATATGGTGGTGATCTCAAAGACATCAATCCTTTGACATTTTTAATAAATGAATGGATTATCTGGTTAATTGTTTACCAGTGTCAGTGTGTTTTTATCATAGATTCAAAGAATCATAGAATTCTGGAGGTTTTTCCCAATGTTTCTCAGTTGGAAGGTGGTGATAGACTAGTTTTTCAAATTATATGCTCGGTGCCACATCTGCCTCTTTCTGTGCAAGAAGAGCAGGCAGGCATTTGTGAGACCCAGCTTCCCCCGGCGAAAGTGATGTCAGTCTGCACCTGAAGAGCCTTATTTAAAAGCAACAAGCTAAAGCATAGGGAAAGTTA
>NW_023191115.1:0-1622 GCF_002007445.2 Ailuropoda melanoleuca | reverse complement strand
TCAGTCAGAGAAAGACAAATACTCTATGATCTCACTCATATGTGGAATTTAAGAAACAAAACAGATGATCGTAGGGGAAGGGAAGGAAAAATAAAATAAGATGAAACAGAGAGGGAGACACACCATACGCGACTCTTAACCACAGGGAGCAGAGTGTTGCTGGAGGGGAGGTGGGGTGGGGGGATGGGGTAACTGGGTGACAGGCATGAAGGAGGGCACGTGATGTAATGAGCATTGGGTGTTATATGCAACTGATGAATCACTAAATTCTACCCCTGAAACTAATATACAGTCTATGTTAACTAAATTGAATTTAAATAAAATTAAAAAAAAAAAAGACCCCATTTTTTCTGCTGTAAGCCAGGCCTGATGCGTGTCCCTTAGTCACAGAGGCATTGTAAGGAGGAAGTCAGGAACTTGCTCGCCAAGTGGCTTAGCTACAGTCATTGTTATTGGCATCTGCCCTCCTGCCAGGTGATTTACACCCGTGGTTGGCGAGTCCTGAGAGTCCCAGGGTCAGGGTGTTGTGGGCCCTGAATGTCAGCACGAAACAGGAGATGGCTCACCTTGGAGGTGTCCTTCCTCACTGACTCCTCAGCAGGATTTCATTATCTCCCCGTTCTGTGAGGCGATGCAAATGACCGTGATTATTTGCACATCCTCTGAACCCGAGAGGGCAGGAGACAAACGGCCCCCTTTCTAGACACCCCCGCCACCACTTTGGAGAGGGACCTCCAGGTGTGATCTCATGGCTGGCGTCGACCTCCTTCCTCCCTGGTTTACCTGGGCAAGGAAGGGACCTTCCAAACAGAATTCACAGGCTGTTCCCTGAGTCCCACAGAGGCAGCGTTCTTTGGGCTGCGGTAATCAAGGTGCTGTCACAGCCTCGGCTAGAAACAACCATTTCCTGGGGATTTGGATTCAGTTGTCAAAATGGCTCTGGTTTGAAACTCTGCATATAAAATCCAGGTCCTGAATCCTGTGATTCTGAAGGTANTGTCCTTCCTCACCGACTCCTCAGCAGGATTTCATTATCTCCCTGTTCTGTGAGGCGATGCAAATGACCGTGATTATTTGCACATCCTCTGAACCCGAGAGGGCAGGAGACAAACGGCCCCCTTTCTAGACACCCCCACCACCACTTTGGAGAGGGACCTCCAGGTGTGATCTCATGGCTGGAGTCGACCTCCTTCCTCCCTGGTTTAGCTGGGCCAGGAAGGGACCTTCCAAACAGAATTCACAGGCTGTTCCCTGAGTCCCACAGAGGCAGCGTTCTTTGGGCTGCGGTAATCAAGGTGCTGTCACAGCCTCGGCTAGAAACAACCGTTTCCTGGGGATTCGGATTCAGTTGTCAGAATGGCTCTGGTTTGAAACTCTGCATATAAAATCCAGGTCCTGAATCCTGTGATTCTGAAGGTGTGTCCCTGTGGGCTTCTGCTGTTTGCAGAACTTCCTGTCTATATCTTTTTATATAGATTTCAAAGGGCCCAGTGGCTCAGTCAGACAGGCACTGGTTCAGCTCCTGGCTCTGCCACGTACTGTCTGGGTGACCTCTCTCTCTGAGCCTCTGTCTCCCCTGAACTTCAGTTTCTGGAAAGCAAAATTTTTATTAACTCTGTGGC
>NW_023191114.1:0-900 GCF_002007445.2 Ailuropoda melanoleuca | reverse complement strand
GCAACCATGACCACTACTTAGGTCTAGAACATTTTCATCACCCTTAGAGTAATGATCATAACCATTCCCAGCACTTTTCCTCCTGCTGCTCCCGTCAACTCCTTGCCTCCTGATAACCACTAATTCACTTCNACCACTAATTCACTTCCTCTCTCTAGGGATGTGCCTGTTCTGGACGTTTCATATAAACGGAATCATAGAATATGTGGTCTTTTGTATTCAGCTTCTCTCATTGGACATCCTGTTTTCAAGGTCGTTCCATGGTATAGCATGTATCAGTACTTTGTTTCTTTTTATAGTGAATAGTATTTCATTGTACAGATAACCACATTATGTTTATTCATTCATCTGTTGACGGACATTTGGGTGGTTTCCACCTTCAGCTATGTGAATGCTGCTACGAACATTCATGTACAAGTTTTTGTTTGTACATTATTTTCAATTCTTTTGGGTCATATATACCTAGGGGTAGAATTGTTGGGTCATATACGAACTCTGTGTTTAACTTATTGGGGGACCATTAAACTGTTTTGCTCAGTGTCTACATCGTTTATAGTCCACCAGCAATGTCTAAGTGTTCTGATTTCTACACATCTTCATTTGTTATTTTCCATTAAAAAAAAAATTCTACCCATCCTAGTGGGTGCATAGTAGTATCTCATTGCGGTTTTGGTTTGCATGTCCCTAATGACAAATTAAACATTTTTCATGTGCTTCAGTGTTTTATAAATAAACTGTTAGTTTTATTTATCTATTTTTAAAAAAGATTCTGTTTACTTACCTGAGAGAGAGATAGAAAAAGCACGAGCCGGGCGAGGGGCAGAGGGATAAGCAGACTCCTTACTGAGCAGGGAGCCTGAGGTAGGGCTCCATCCCAGGACCCTGGGATCATGTCCTGAG
>NW_023191113.1:331-645 GCF_002007445.2 Ailuropoda melanoleuca | reverse complement strand
CTTCCATGACCACTTTCCCTCATGTTTCCCTATTCACGAAGGGTGGTGATAGTGCTAAGACGGTCCCTGTAGGGTGTTGTTTCTGACGGACGTGTTTTGGGTTTTTCGTTCCATTGCCGCCAGGATATTTGACAGGATTTCCCCAGGGAGCAAACATTTCGTTGGAAGCGGGTTTTGGCCGAATTGTCTTTCTCAGTGCTGTATTCGTCGTGTTTCACACACGGTACCAAAGCACCTTGATTCCTGTTCCACCTTCCATAAGGCCGTCGTGACTTCAAGGGCTTTCCACTCACACTTTGTTTCTTGGTTCTAAG
>NW_023191113.1:0-256 GCF_002007445.2 Ailuropoda melanoleuca | reverse complement strand
TGTTCGCTGGAGGTGTTTAACTGGACGCTCTGCTTTATTACCAATGAGAAGGGCGCTGAGTCCTCGAAAATCCTGAACCTTTTCATTCATGCTCCCTTACTCACGAGAGATGATGATCGTTGATATTTCCTTGGACTCTGTTGGGTCTCAGAGTCCACTATGGGGCACACTCGTCAGGCTTCCATGACCACTTTCACTCATGTTTCCCTATACACGAAGGGTGATGATAGTGCTAAGACGGTCCCTGTACGGTGTT
>NW_023191112.1:0-679 GCF_002007445.2 Ailuropoda melanoleuca | reverse complement strand
ATCAGACCTTGCACTTGATGTTTCCATAAGTTTTACCATTTGGATCCTGTTTTGGGGCTCTGTTCAGCTCCGTTTCCATAACCAAGGCTTCTGGGCTAGCCTACAGATGGCTCCAGAAACAATTTACTTGGATTTTCTGCAGATNCAGATCCAGAAAAGAAACCTAATCCCCACAACAACTGCTCATATACATCAATTGCCCACCACCCTTTTATTGGTCATAACAATGAAAACTCAAGTTCCAACCTGGAGAACGTATGTAAGTTTCAAGATGGCTTCCATCCACTCTACGCGAGGTTTGCGGTTAGAGTTACTACAGTATGGACAGTATGGGAGGTGGTGAGGGCCTATTCATCTGAGGCATCCAAACACAGACTGAAGAACCAGCTGCCAAGTATACTGTGCCGAAGGAAAGGGAGGAAATTGTACTTGGACTCCCTCCCTCACATTTTGCAAAAGAGGAAAGAGGCATGGAAGTTCAGTGTCTTGCCCAAGGTCATGGCAGAACCAAGATTCAAATCTTTCCATTTCTAGAGCCCACAATCTTCATGGATAGTTGTCCTTCCTCCACAAACTAAGATTATAATTTCCCATACTGTTTTGAAATCTGCTTTTTCATTTAACAAATATATATCATGAATATTTTTCCATATATTTGAATATTCTTCAACAACATAAT
>NW_023191111.1:0-584 GCF_002007445.2 Ailuropoda melanoleuca | reverse complement strand
ATTCATCAGGGAGCAGATAATGTCTGGTTATTGCTCTCTATGTGATGTCGGCAGCCATTGATACTCAGTGAATACACAAATTTTTGTTCAATCACCAGAACCCACAGTTCTTCTGAGTTAATCATGCATTTCCAAATTCTGCCAGGTCCCAGCATAAATTCATCAGAGATTGCAAAATTTTGATATTCTAACTTGATCACTTCTTTTCCACTTCTTGGCAGGAATACTTTTATGAAGAGATCTATCCCCTCAACTACAATTTGGTTGCACGGTGATACAGTTCACAACGGAAAGGTAGGATAAAAGGCTGGTTATTCTCTCACCCCAACCGATTCTATCCCTACCATTAAAAAATCAGTTTTCACCATAATGAATNCACCATAATGAATTTTTCCCCAATTATCCTCATAAGTTGACTTTTTTTTGTATCCATAGAAACCCATGGATTTAAACATAGTTGATGGATTTCGATTCATTGTAATTATTTTTTTTTAAAGATTTTATTTCTTTATTCGATAGAGATAGAGACAGCCAGCGAGAGAGGAAACACAAGCAGAGGGAGTGGGAGAGGAAGAAGCAGGCTC
>NW_023191110.1:0-1095 GCF_002007445.2 Ailuropoda melanoleuca | reverse complement strand
TACAAGTCCCTGAGCCTCCCAGTTGGCCTGTTTCCTTCTGCTCTCGTGCATTTGAATGTGTTCTTCACACAGAAGCAATAATAATCTTGCTCAAACGTAAGCCAGATGGTAGTATGCCTGTTTAAAACACTTAAATGACTATCATCACCTTTTAAATACAACGTATACTTTTTTATGTTGGCCAGCAGAACCCTGACCACCTTTAATCTTACCCCTTCTCACTCTGTGGTTAGTTCAGTAAACTTTTTATTTCTGGAAAAGGCAAGATCAATGATTACTTAGGGCCTTTGAGTAAGCTATTCCCTCTGCTTGGGACGTTCTCCCTTTCCTTCTCTGTATAGCTCATTTCTTTGTCGACTCCGTTTCTCAGCTTGCTCTTCTCAGATATTTTTACTGACCACCCGAAGGATACTCCTGGTCTTTGACTTATTCCATTCTCTTATGTATTCTCCATTTTAGTACTGATCACAATGTGTATTTTTTAAAATTTTTTTGCTTATCACACCAGAACATAAATTCTCTGAGTACAGTAATCATAACTGTCTGGTTAACCTCTTTTTGGAAAAGGCACAGTATACATTTTATGAGTGAATCAATAGTTAATTTTTTGCATCCTGATCTCAAGTCCTTTTCTTTCTTTTTTCCTTTTTTTTTTCTTTTAGATTTTATTTGAGAGAGTGAGAGAGAGTGTGAGAGAGTGTGAGCAGAGGGAGGGAGAAGGAAAGAATTCCAAGCAGATCCCACACAGAGCCTGACATGGAGCTTGATCTCATGACCCTGAGATCATGACCTGAGCCAAAAACCAAGAGTTAGGTGCTTAACCAACTGAATCACCCAGGCGCCCCTCAAGTCCATTTCTAAACCTTCTTGCACTTAGTGAACAGTAGTGGAATAAGAGTCCAGAGAAGCATAGCAGAAACCCATCCATTCATGAAATTTTTATTATGTGCTTAGCACGTGCCAAGCAGAGTGCTAGATGCCAGAAATTCAACGGTCAGAGAAATATGTTTCTCGTATATTCAGAAAGTGTCCAAACTACTTCAAAAGAACAATAGTCAAAAAAACTGTAGGAGTTTGAAGTTACAGTGAAGGCCA
>NW_023191109.1:0-1688 GCF_002007445.2 Ailuropoda melanoleuca | reverse complement strand
AAAAAATAACCCCTTGGGTGTAACTAAAATTTTCTCACTAACCTTTAGGAGAAAGAAAATGTCAAATGTACATTTACAGCTTACTAATTTTAAATATTAAAAAGATCTCAGGGTGCATGGGTGGNAGTTGCCAAATTAAAAGTTGAGATGTGCTCATTACAAAAGGATATCATGAATCAAATCAAGCAGAAAGAAAGCAAAAATACAACCACAAGCAAATATACAAGGGCATACAATAACTTTTCATAAACATACATCATGTATATTTAAAAAAACACATCTATACGCAATATAAATACCAGAAAAATATATTAATTAAATTATATATTACATATTATATATAAATACCAGAAAATATATTCCCTAAGGAGAAATTTAATAATCTCTGATAATTATCTCTAATCAAAATACATTAAAATTGAAAATGGAAACATATATATAAAATCAGATTTTTAAAAAATAACCCCTTGGGTGTAACTAAAATTTTCTCACTAACCTTTAGGAGAAAGAAAATGTCAAATGTACATTTACAGCTTACTAATTTTAAATATTAAAAAGATCTCAGGGTGCATGGGTGGCTCAGTCGGTTGGGCCTCTGACTCTTGGTTTCAGTTCAAGTAGTGGTCTGAGGGTTGTGAGATTGAGCCCTGCCTCAGGCTCCATGATTGTAGGGGAGTCTGCTTGAGATTCTTTCCCTCTGCCCCTCCCCTCCACTCTCTCTCTCTCTCAAATAAATAATAAGATCTTAAAAAAAAGAAAGGTCTTGGGGAGCCTGGGTGGCACAGCGGTTAAGCGTCTGCCTTCAGCTCAGGGTGTGATCCCAGCGTTATGGGATCGAGCCCCACATCAGGCTCCTCTGCTATGAGCCTGCTTCTTCCTCTCCCAATCCCCCTGCTTGTGTTCCCTCTCTCGCTAGCTGTCTCTATCTCTGTCGAATAAATAAATAAAATCTTTTAAAAAAAAAGAAAGGTCTCATTCACAGTATAATTAACCCTTTCATGTGTTTAGATATTTTTTATCCTGTGATCTTTTTTGTGTGTGAGATCTAAAATCACTTTCCTAAATAGTACTTCTAGGATTTACTCCCAGAGATGACATACCAGGCCATACATGAGATAATTTTCCTAATTACTCATCCCTAACCACAGCTTGCTTTATTCTCCTCTTTCTGAAAAGCAGATTGTGATGATAAAATGTAGATTCCTTTCTGAAAGACAGTATCAAAGCCAAACCCCATCATAGCTATTATTTGTTCAAATATCATAGCTATTATTTGCTCAAATATCTTGAATCTTTTATTCTGAACCATTTGTTTTCCTTAACTAATGCTCAGTCCCTAGTCTGTAAGAAAGCAAAAATTTTCCTTATGGTGTTTGAGGCTTTATGAAATATAATTTTTGATACAATATGCACAATTCCTAGGATTCCCTATACCAATCCTCTCCTGCAATTATGGAGAAGAAGGGGTGCAATAGAACGACAAGAGGGATGGCTGAGGAAAGATACGTGGTTGTCATTAGCAAGAGGAAACAAGCTGCTGATGCACTCTGAGCCTTATTTCCCATTTCCAATACATTTGCTTCTATACACACCTTTTTCCAGGTAACTTATCTTGGCATACACATGAAAGAGTATCTCAGTTGCTTGTGTGTGTGTATTTTACTTTGTATCTCATGATTCCATAACAC
>NW_023191108.1:0-846 GCF_002007445.2 Ailuropoda melanoleuca | reverse complement strand
CCTGTTACTCTGAGTCAAATATCCCATACATGGGTATACCAGTTCTCAAATTTCTGCAACTGATTTAAAAATTATGCAGACACCTGTGTATTTAGGAGGCAACGTCTGTTTTTGGAACTTATAAGAGCAACTTATATAAAGTAAATAGAATTTTTTAAATGGATACCATAACATTTAAACACAAAGGTATCTTNTATCTGTAAAAGTAGTAACATCGATATTAGTACAAGCAATGGGCCCAACTCTCTAGAGTCTATATTTTGGAGACCACCTGTGGTAACGTGTGGTAGTCATCTGTAGTCAACAAGCAATGTTGAAAGATGGGAACTGGACAACATGCCGTACTTGTCCATGTCCTGTAATACTGTAATTACCTGATATGGCCCTGTGTAGGTTTTTTTTTTTTTCCCTAGTAGCGAAAGATGTCTTAATAGAACATCAGCAGACTCCTTGATGCAAGGTCAGACACAGGGGCCAGCAAGAGAAGGTGGAGAAATTGAAAGCACAGATTACATATGGTACACTTAACAGGAGAAAGATGCCCTCTAATATTCCCTTTTGAATATATGAAGGGTATGAAAGAGATGATTCCTAGATTCCTTTCATATCACAACCTTGTGTTTTTGTAGATACATATCTGTTCATTCAGTGCTTAGCCTGATCGACAGTGGCCTCCTTCCTCCTTGAGAGAAAAGGGCATAACTGATAACTGATTAATTACCTGTATGTTGTGCAGTGCCTGGGAAAAAAATGCTTGTCAAACTAAGACGATGACGAAATGAGTTAATTATAACAAATATGAAATTCCTATTCATAATGAAGTCACTTTTTCCCCGAGGATAAACA
>NW_023191107.1:0-778 GCF_002007445.2 Ailuropoda melanoleuca | reverse complement strand
CAGCAGACAACTGGCCTGAAACATAAAGCAGCCAGGACAAAACAGCAGAGCAAACGCAGCACACGCTGGAGACACTCCCAGATGCCCCAGGTTCTGGGAAACAGGGGACACCACACGGCAGGGTACTACAGGACCTCTTCTTCATAAGGCCATTACCCTCAAGAACAGGAGACATATNATCTGACTTTTGTAACAGAGAGAAAAAGGCACAGAGACTTAGACAAAATGAGAAGACAGAGAAATTAATCCAAAATGAAAGAACGGTACAAGGCCACTGTCAGAGATCTAAGCAAAACAGATATAAGTGACATGCCTAATAGCAAGGCCTGGCCTTGAGAAGAGTGGAAAACATGAGTGAGACCCTTAACACAGAGATAAGGAATAACTTAGCAGAGATAAAGGGCTCAATAAATAAAATGAGAAACACACTTAATGGAATGAACAGAAGGATGGAAAAGCAGAGGAACAAATTAGTTACCTAGAGGACAGAGTAATGGAAATTAATCAAGATGAATAAAAGAGAAAAAAGCATTATGCAAAACAAGAACAGATTTAGGGAACTCAGTGACTCCGTCAAATGTAATAACATTCCTATTATAGGAGTCCCAGAAGAATAAAAGAGAAAGTGGGCAGAAAATTTGAAGCAATAATAACTGAAAATTTCCCTAATCTAAGAAAGAAAACAGATATCTAGATCCAGTAGGCACACAGAACATCTATCAAAATCAATAAAAGCGGATCCACATGAAGACATATTGTAATTAAATTGGCAAAAGAT
>NW_023191106.1:0-1532 GCF_002007445.2 Ailuropoda melanoleuca | reverse complement strand
GTCAGTAATCTCCCGTAATCTACATTCGTGGGCGTGGATTTTTTTAAGACCAACTTCTATTTTCATTTTTTCCTCTATTAACCCATCCTCCAATTCGCTAATACGTTCCTCTGCTTCTGTGTCCCTGGCCGTCAGAGCCTCTAGTTTTGCCTGCATTTGGCTCATAGAATTTTTAATTTCTGTCAGATTCGCTCTCATTTTTGTCCTTAAGGATTCTATATTCTCAGTAACATTTTCGTTAATACTTTTTTCAATTCTACTCATCATTTTGACCATTGTTACTCTGAATTCCATTTCTGATAATTTGGTTACATCCATATCCATTATTTCTGTGGCAGAGGCCACAGAAACTCACTGTCTTTTCTTTGCTGGGGGGGGGCTTCTCCTTCTTCTCATTCTGATGAGGAGAGGTTGCGGGGTAGTCCAGAGCCCAAATTATTGACAGGGACCCAGGCCGTGCGCCCTTGTTTTATAGAGATCTTAGGGATGTGGGCTTCTTCTTTAATGATTTTATTTATTTATTTATGTGGCAGAGAGCCAACCAGCGAGAGAGGGAACACAAGCAGGGGAGTGTGAGAGGAAGAAGCCTGCTCCCAGCAGAGGAGCCCGATGAGGTACTCCTTTCTGGAACGCCGGGATCACACCCTAAGCCGAAGACAGGCACTCAATGACTGCGCCACTCAGGTGCTCCGGGTTGTGGGCTTCTTGATTTTTCAGCCTTCCTTCTGGGGGAGGGGCCTGCCTGCCGGTACTCAGAAAACCCTGTTTGGGTAGAGTCTCCATGTCCCCTGCGAGGGGGGTGGGGATGGGCACGCTGTAAGCCGGTGTTTCCAGGCTTTTGTTCTCTGGCAGCTTTCCCTGGCGGTTTGCTGTGCCTCTTCTGAGATTCAGAGCAGTAGCGGCCGAATCTCAGCCTCTGTCTCAGAACAGAGGGATTGTGGCCCGTTCTCCACTGATGTTCTGGCCACTTTAACTCTGTTACTGTTGTTGCTGCTTAACCCTGCAGCATCCCGGGATGTGCGCCCCACACCGGGTGTCCCAGCCCTCACTTCCAGGGCCGGCACATCTCTGTCCTTTGTGTTTCTAACGCCGCCGCCAACCACCAGCCGCCAGTTGCCCCCGTGTGCTCCCGGAGCTCCCAGTCTCAGTCTGGATCCAGCGAGCACACCGGGATTCCGGAGTTCTGTAAGATGCCTGGTGGTGCACGCTCCCAGCTCACGGTCTCAGTCTGCTGTCTCACGGGTGCCGGTCCGCAGTCCGCCTGCTCCCCCCGTGCGGGTGGCTACCGCTTCCCGGCGCCCGAACGCGGCGGCTCCCTCCCCCTTCTGTTTGTCTTCCAATATCTGTGCGAGTTTTCACAGTTCCCCGCTTCGTACCTCAGTACTCAGCGTTGGAGATGTTCATTTGTAGAGATCCAGATGTATCTTCCTGCGTCTCAGGCTGATTCCGTGGATGTTCAGTATGGTCTGGTACCTATCCAGCTCGACTCAGGGGACCGGCTGAAAAAGGGGTCCCCTACTCCTCCGCCATCT
>NW_023191105.1:0-558 GCF_002007445.2 Ailuropoda melanoleuca | reverse complement strand
TTACAGAAAACAAAAATAGCTTACTAATTCTGCTGTTTCAGTCTACATTTCCATCAAATTGAAAAGAAAAGAAAAACAAAAAACAGTAGTAACCTGTGTTTAATGGATATAGGGTCATGAGGATATTTGCACTCTTGCAGGACATTGCATTCATCAGCTTTGTAACATCTATGGAAACTCTGAAAGGTATCAGAGCATGCATTTGGTGTATATTGCTCTCTTCTCCAAGATCTTGCTAAACTGCTACCCATGCTATTAACTGACATTGAGTGATTGAAGCANCCATGCTATTAACTGACATTGAGTGATTGAAGCCTTCTCTTGGTATCCATAAATTAATGCGATCACTTCTCTATATAAACATAACACTATTAAACCAAAATAGCCGGTCGTGTCACTTTTCATGGTTGGATTTAGTTGGGTGGACAATTCTTGTTCTCTTACGTGGACTTATTTTTAGTTAAAAGCATACATATTTGAGATAACGCATTGCACCAAATGATCTCATGGTCTGCAGCTAGGAAACAGAATGGAACCCACAAGAAAACATACCCTGAT
>NW_023191104.1:0-2811 GCF_002007445.2 Ailuropoda melanoleuca | reverse complement strand
CCCCCACAGGCAGTGCCCTGCTGAGCTCTGAGTCAGGGCCAGCCTTGTGACAGTTCTGTGGGTCTGGGTGGGTGTGAGCCTGGGGTCAGCACCTGTGCAGTGAGCCAGGAATCCGAGGAGGAGAGGGGTCCAGGCCATGGTGGAGGTGTCCCAATTCTGCTCCCTGAGGCCCTAGAGTGGGCAGTTTCCCTCCCAGCNGGCCCTAGAGTGGGCAGTTTCCTTCCTAGGCCTCTCTTATCCCCTTGCTGGAAACACCTGCAGGTTATGCAAATCATTAGGTGTTCAGAGGCTGCTGTTGAGGAACTTTGTGGTTTCAGAGAACGCTCAGCCCCATGGGACACAGAGAGGGAGGCGTGGCCCCTGCAGACAGACTTCCCGTCAGCCCAGGGGATTCTGCTTCACCCACTTGTCCCATAGTTGGTTCTGAATGTCTTCTCCAGATTTTGTCCTTTCCTTGCTCCTGAGTGACCATAAGAGGCTTAGGTCAGTGCAGTTTCTACCTATATCCCTGNTTTCTACCTAGATCACTCTTTGTGACCATGAAACATGAAGAAAATTTTCTCTTCCTCAGCACACATGGAGTTTTGCAGGAACCATTGAGGTGCTATAGGTGATGTCCTCAGGGAGAGCCCCTAGGACAGGTCCCAGATTCTTGACTCAGTATCCCCAGTGTGCACTCAGTTCCTGGGATAGATGCCGTGCCTTACAAGGATTGACAGTGACTGGGTTTTAGCAGAAATGGGCTGGGCTGGAGAGGCATGATGTCCTGGACCTGTGGAAGAGACAGAGGCAAATTCTAGAAGAGAGAGATCCGAGCAACATGGAGTCAGAATTTTATGTCGGTGGGAAAGGTGACACTATAGACACTATAAAAAGCCTATGACTTTTCCCTTACGTCTCAGGTGGCAGGTACGTCTCAGGGATATAGGTACCCTCCCTGGCTGTTAGAACCCCTGATGCCCAATCACACCCCATGTCCAGGTGATCTCTGCTGCTCCCTGGAGGCCACTCCACGTTGGTGGCCGCAGGTGCAGGGAAGACCTTCCTCCAGGTGGAGATTTTGAATCCACTGCTCAGATCCCGATTCCCTGATCCATGGACTGTTGGCTCCATGTGGGAAATTGCTTTTCTCTAAGTAGTCCCTGGAGCTCCAGATCATGAAGGACTGGATCTGATTACTCGGGAAAATATAAACGGGCTCATGCAGAGGAGGAGAAGGCAGGGTTCATCTGAAGTATGGGATGGTGGGTGGTCATGCATGTGGTGTTGGAGCTTGGCACTAGGGGACACAGGACTCAGGGACTGCCTCTTACTGGTGCCAGCAGCTGCTGCAGGACCAAATTGGGGCAGAGGTGACTATTGCCTCAAAGTCAGAGACAGAACAGTCAATTAACAAACATTCATTCAGACCCACTTTGGTCTGGCAGACATTCCATCCTGGAAATTCGTGTGAACAAGACACAGTCCCGTTGTCAGAGTTTCCATCTTGGCTGGAGCAGCAGAGTGGACATGCGTGCTTTGCTGACAGAGCATATAGACTCCAACCCCTTCTACCTGCATCTTGTCTTCTATATTCTTTCAGAAACCACACTATTGCTATTCTTAGGTGCCACTAGGTCAACATTGGCCCCATGGCCCAAAGCTGGCCCATGGATGTGTCACGTGCCTGGGGATCTTTTGGGGGACTTTTGCGCTTGTGAAGAAAAGAAACAGTATAAATTTATGCAGTGCTCTTTCTCTTGTACTCAGGTGTGATAGCCGGAGTTGCAGCTGTCATCCTGATTTCTGCTGCCAACCATAAGCCTCCATAGTAGTGATGGTGGGAGAGAAAGTGAGAAGATCTGGGACCTCACAGAATTGGTGAGTGCCTGGAGAACCACCATCTGACTTCAGATTTATTTCTCCGGGACAAAAATAAGCATCTAAATGTTCATGCCTCTTGTTGAGATGTGCATGCATTGCATTAAATACTTCCTGACCAGTTAGGATAACAATAAATACTAAATAATCAATTAATAAAATTATGAGAGAAGATCCAGACCAGGTGGCAGACTAAATACATTAGNATTACATTAAACCTCTTCCATCATGGTAGGGATTGCTCTGTTCCTATTGGAATAGACCTTTACTCTAGATAGGGACAAGCTTACTTTATTGCAATGCTTCCTCCCAAACTATTACCCTTGGTACTTGAAGGATGCCTCACCCACTCTTCTAGTAAATTCAGGGAGGCTTCTGTCCACCATTCAATTGAAGGGTTGCAATGTGCCCGTGTGCATGGAATTCACTGGCTGTGCCATCTTCCCCACCATTCTGAAAAGCTGGCTTAAATGAATGTCATTGCCTCTTGAAGACTCAGTTACTGTACCAGCAGTGGGACAAAACCCTGTGGGGCCAGGGCAACTTTTTAAAGGAGGTGATACTTGCACTATATCTCTTCCCAATTGATGGTGCTGTTTCTCCCATGGCCAGCATTCATGGGTGCAGGAATCTAGAGGTGGAATTAGGGACATCCCCACTCACTGATACTCTCAGTGACCTGCTATAAAACTATGATTTTCTATGAGCGTATACTCTGCTGACCTAGAGGGCTTAGTTCTAAAGGAGAACTGCTTCCACCCAGAGACACCACAATGATCTATTCAACAGAAAGCTGAGACTTCCCCTTGTCACTTGGAGCTTGTCATGTCTCCATGGATGTCTCTCTGTGTGTCCTTCAAGACTGATATTCCAACCCCCCAAAACACCCTAGCCAAGAAAACATGGCAGCCCCATCCTGCCTTCTGCAGATGCACTCCTGATCCACACAGT
>NW_023191103.1:0-1907 GCF_002007445.2 Ailuropoda melanoleuca | reverse complement strand
GAATTACTGTTAAACGGCTATCCCCTCTTTGATGAAATATTTAGAATGGCCAAAAGTCTTTGAAAGATACAGACATTTGGTTCAATTTTCTTTCTAAATTTAGCTGCTGAATCTGTGCGCTTTGGTTTAGACACCCCAAAGGACTTTTCTATGCCGTTTGAAAAACAGTAAAGAAGAAACAAAATATTAGAATGAAAAAAGAAAACTAAGCCCCCAGTCCGGGTAGATCGCACAAAACACCCCCAGCCCCTGCAGCTTTCCTCCTCACCACTCGCAGAGGGCCAGCCCGCTAGCTAATCTCTGCAGCAAGAGGAAAACCCCCGACGTACTCCATTTCTAGCAGTGTGTTCTAATGATGAAATGGATTCCACAGAAAATTCAGAAGGGCTTTTAAAAACTAAAAGTGGCCCCGTTACAACGTGAGGAGTAGACTCCCATGCACAGGCATTCAGTGACGTGAGACTAAATTGCATTGGTGGATACTGGGTTTAGGGTGGGAAGAAGGGGCATGGCCAGAGGACCTGGCTTTGGAGAGGAGCCCCTGCCTAGCACGCAGAGGGACTGCTGCTCTCAATCTTTTCCCATGTCCTCCGGCGTTATTTCTTGAACGACTATGTCCTGCAGCACGACAAGGTTCATGCACACATAAGTGTGCAGCCATGAGGTGCCTGCTCAGACTTTCACTTTTGTCTAATCTCTTCCATTCTGTCTTGTTTTTACAATGCTNCAGAGGAGCCTGATGTGGGGCTCGATCCCATAACGCCGGGATCACGCCCTGAGCCGAAGGCAGACGCTTAACCGCTGTGCCACCCAGGCGCCCCCTCCGGCGGTATTTCTTGAACGGCTGTGTCCTGCAGCGCAACAAGGTTCATGCACACATAAGCATGCAGCCATGAGGTGCCTGCTCAGACTTTCACTTTTGTCTAATCTCTTCCATTCTGTCTTGTTTTTACAATGCTGATCTTGACCCACTATGTTGCTTTCGAACCCCACTAATATGTTGCCACCATAGACGGAATAAGGTCTGCTTATGATAAGTTTTTGGTTTTTTTTTAAATTTATATATTTGTCAGACAGAGAGAGAGAGCACACAAGCAGGGGGAGTGGCAGGCAGTGGGAGAAGCAGACGCCCCGCTGAGCTTGGGTCTGGATCCTAGACCCTGGGATCAGATCATGACCTGAGCCAAAGGTAGACGCTTAACAGACTAAGCCACCCAGGTGTCCATATAAAGTGTCTTTTTTTTTTAATTGAGGTATTATTGACATTATTTTAGTTTCAGGCACACAACAAAATGATTTGGTATTTGTATATAATGTAAAATGGTCACTACAATCAGTCTAGATAGCTTCCATGGCCGCACATATTTACAAATTTATTTCCTGTGGTGAGAACTTTTAATATCTACCCTCTTAGCAATTTTCAAATATCCAATCGAGTATTGCTGCCCATGGTCACCGTGCTGTGCATTATACCCCGTGACTTATGNGTGCTGTGCATTATAACCCGTGACTTATTTTGTAACTGGAAATTTGTACTTACTGACCCTCTTTACCCATCTAGTCAGCCAACTGCCTCCCACCCCCCTTCCCCCACCTCTGGCAACCACTGATCTGTTCTCTGCATCTATGAACTCATTTTGTTTTGTTTTGAAGTGAGATCATAGGGTATTTGTCTTTCTCTGACTTATTTCACTGAGGATAACACCCTCAAGGTCCATCCAAGTTGTTATAAATGGCAAGATTGGCTTTATTGGCTAGGAATATATATATTGTGTATATGTGTGTGTGTATATACATATATATGTGTGTGTGTGTGTATATACATGTATATACATGTATATACATATATATGTATATACATATACATATATGTATATACATGTATATACATATATGTATATGTATAT
>NW_023191102.1:0-567 GCF_002007445.2 Ailuropoda melanoleuca | reverse complement strand
AAAAAAAACATTTTTGGAAATCAATTTTCAACTTCACAATTTTGTGTATATACTCAGGCTATTACTTTGATTTTTAGAAGAAATGACTTAGTATGCCAGATTACTCTCTCTAGTGAATTTCTAAAGAACCCAGTCTCACTAGAAAAGAGTGAAAGATGTACTTATTTAATTATTTCTGAATTTCCTTGAAGATAAATATTCAAAGAGTTTGCATGACTATAATGCCAAAGATGCCTAATTGCTGATTTGACTTTTATTAGTGAGCTAAAGGTAGGGCTTTTTCTGACTTGACATGAGAAAGTACATTTCTTTCAGCANGGCTTTTTCTGACTTGACATGAGAAAGTACATTTCTTTCAGCAGACAAATATAGTCCCTGTACTGTCATTACCTAGTTGTCCAGCTATAAGGTATATGACAGATAAAATATATATCTAATTCATCAGGAAAAGCATTAACTGTCTGTGGATACAACCATGGCAATCCTTCTAGCGCAAGGTATTTATTGTTGTGTCCCCATCAGGGACCATTTGAAACTCTTCAGCATAGGCAATTATCAGTAAGTGAT
>NW_023191101.1:0-646 GCF_002007445.2 Ailuropoda melanoleuca | reverse complement strand
AATCATTTGGGAGAAATGAGAATAATTCAGTACATGTTTAGGAACAAATGGTTCTCAGCATTCTTGAAGTGTTCTTTCCGTAAAAGTTTCATTATATGCATTGCCTCAGAATAGTCTAATTTCCAGAATGTTCTATCAAAAGATGATTTCTGATGAAACATTATTGAGTAAGGTTAAACCATAATCCAAATCATAATTTTATGCATGTGATTTTCTATAAGNGTTAAACCATAATCCAAATCATAATTTTATGCATGTGATTTTCTATAAGCATAAATGGATAGGGTTGTAAGATAATTAATACACTTAATATGTGCTTGGATACATATGATTGCTTATCCTCTGTCACTTTGCAAATCTATAGTTAAGTGTTATTGGATGACAGTGGCACAGCTCTAAAATATTTAATAGGGAAAATATTGTGGATAGTTACTGAAAAAAAGGTTGAATACTATACAGAATAGTTCTCTATGGTTTCAAAGCGAGTACAGCAGTTTGGTATTCAAATAATACTCTTTGTGTGAGGTATATAGTGTGTCTCATTGAATTAAGAGAAACTAATGATCTTTATAGACGAAAACTGGCAGAGTTAATGACAATTTCTGTGTCTTTTATTTTTATTTATTCACATCTCAGTTTTTATTTA
>NW_023191100.1:899-1068 GCF_002007445.2 Ailuropoda melanoleuca | reverse complement strand
TTTCTCTTGCCTTTGGAGATATGTCATGAAAAAGGTTGCTCTGGCCGATGTCGTAGAGGTTGTTGCCTATGCTCTCCCCTAGGATTTTGATAGATTCCTGTCTCACATCGAGGTCTTTCATCCGTTTGGAGTTTATTTTTGTGTATGGTGTGCGAGAGTGGTCAAGTTT
>NW_023191100.1:346-596 GCF_002007445.2 Ailuropoda melanoleuca | reverse complement strand
TTCCATACAAATTTAAGGACTATTTGTTCCAGTTCTTTGAAAAATGTCCTCGGTATTTTGATCGGGATAGCATTGAAAGTGTAGATTGCTCTGGGTAGCATGGACATTTTAACTATGTTAATTCTACCGATCCATGAGCATGGAATATTTTTCCATCTTTTTATGTCTTTGTCAATGTCTTTCAAGAGTGATTTATAGTTTCTAGAATATAGGTCCTTCACTTCTCCTGTTAAGTTAATTCCAAGGTAAC
>NW_023191100.1:0-195 GCF_002007445.2 Ailuropoda melanoleuca | reverse complement strand
TGTTCTATAACTTCTAATAGTTTGGGAGTGGATTCTTTTCGGTTTTCCATATAGAGTATCATGTCATCTGTGAAGAGAGAGAGTTTGACTTCTTCTTTACCAATTTGGTTACCTCTGATCCCTGTTTGTCGTCTGATTGCTATTGCAAGGACTTCTAGTACTATGTTGAATAATAGTGGCGAGAGTGGGCATCCT
>NW_023191099.1:0-540 GCF_002007445.2 Ailuropoda melanoleuca | reverse complement strand
TCTTCCGGATGGTACAAGTAGCATTGTGGAAAATACTTCCAACCAACCCATGGAGGTTAGGCTCTAGTCCCATCTGAGGAGAGCCAACTGAGATTCAGGTGGACAGTGTTAATAACAGATGGGGCTGTGCATTTCAGGGGCTGGGGTGTTANGCTGGGGTGTTAATCCCCGATGTCCAAGTGCAAAATTGCTGATACTCTAGGAAATGGTAAGAAAGACCCATCTTAGTCTGTCTCAGTAGTGACACAGAATTTCTTTAAAAGAAAGGACATTCTAGAATCCACCCATCAATACTATTTTGCTATCAACAACTAGGGAAACTGAGGTTATGTTTAATTCCACTCAGGAAAAAAAAATGCCTGGGGTTCCCTCAGGCAGTCGAAGGGAGGCAGCCTGGAAATCACCCGCAAACTTGCACCACTGGAAGGAAACCAATGACGAGGGGCAGAGAGGGATATGGAGATTCTGGTTGGCTCCATTCCCAGTTTGCATTCCCAGAGAATTTGCTTCAAGGCACAACAAAGGAGAATCTCCAAAGAA
>NW_023191098.1:0-830 GCF_002007445.2 Ailuropoda melanoleuca | reverse complement strand
ACAACAACAAAACCACAATGAGGTATCCTCTTCCACCTGGTAGAATGGCTAAAACAAAATGACAGGAAATAGCAAGTGTTGGTGAAGACGTGGAGAAAAAGGAACCCTCATGCACCGTTGGTGGGAATGCAAACTGGTGTAGCCAATGTGGAAAACAGTATGGAGGTTGCTCAAAAAATTATAAATAGAAATACCATAGGATCCAATAATTCCACTATTGGGTATTTACCCAAAGAAAATGAAAACACTAGTTCAAAAAGATATATGCACCCCTATGTTTATTGCACCATAATTTACAATAGCCAAGATGTGAAAGCAACCAAAGTGCTTCCATAACTGGAAGTCTGTATCTCCCACTCCCCTTCATGCATTTTGCCCATCCCCTACCCACTTCCCCCATGGCAACCATCAGTCCAACTGAGAAATACAAATACCATATATTTCACTCATCTGTGAAATTTAAAAAAAAATGAATAAACAAACAAAAAGCAGAATCAGACCTGTAAATACAGAGAACAAACTGATGGTTGCCATAGGGGAAATGGTNGGGGGATGGGCAAAATGGGTGAAGGGGAGTGAGAGATACAGGCTTCCAGTTATGGAATGAATAAGCCATGGGGATAAAAGGCACAGCATAAGGAATATAGTCAATGTATTGTAGTAGCCTTGTATGGTGACAGATGGTAGCTACATTTGTGGTGAGCATAGCATAACATAGAAACTTGTCGAATCTATGTTGTACACCTGAAACTAATGTAGCATTGTGTGTCAACTACACTCAAATAAAAAAGAATTTTTTAAGTAACAATTTAAAAAATCTTCTCACATAT
>NW_023191097.1:0-769 GCF_002007445.2 Ailuropoda melanoleuca | reverse complement strand
TTTTTCCCTTGGATGACAATAGGATACTGTCTCTTGCACACAATAAAAGGAAATCTGAAAATGTTTGAATTACTATGTCTGAAAGAAATTCCTAGTTTTAACTGATAAAATTCCATTTTTGCAAAGTTGTTTTGTATTTAACTCAATCTCTCATAAGTCTTGAAACACCCCTGAGAAATCATAAAGGTATACAAAGTTAAACAGAAGAGCTCAAAGAATNGGTATACAAAGTTAAACAGAAGAGCTCAAAGAAAATCCATGTGGACATTACCTTTCTTTGTAAAGAAATTGAAAACCAACTTGACCAAGTTTAGGCAGTATCTATGGAGTAGTTATAACACTCATGCCTCATGAATCCCAGTCTCAAACTCCCTTGGTAACATATGGGGTAGATATAACTACATAGCCATATTAAATAAATTTTAAACTTCCATTATATAGTGTTTAAATAGGGGGAGGAGTCAGCTTACTTGCAAACAAGTCAGAGAAATACTCCACTAAAAATGACTAAGATTTACTGTGTTTTGCCCTATATACCCTCATGATAGTGTCTGTCAGGCCTCTAATCTTCTTTTATTTCCCCATATGACATATTTGACACTCTTACAAAGAGTTTTGCTTTAAATGAAAAATGGAAGACTTGTATTTTCACTTGATGGCTGTAGAGAAGAATGGTAATTGCATAAAACCTTTCTCTTGACTTGTAAGAGAGATAAATGATCTCTGGTTACCAGAAGCAAGAAGCCATGTTAAAAATGTAAATGGTAAA
>NW_023191096.1:0-796 GCF_002007445.2 Ailuropoda melanoleuca | reverse complement strand
GGTACTCATTGACAGGCATTAATTTGTAGGCTTGTGAATTCAGTTAAAACCTTAATAGTTCGAGGGTATAAAAAAGTCTGGCTATGATCTGGAAAGTTCCAAGTCCTACTGATCATGGGCCAAGAGNCATGGGCCAAGAAGAAACATTTTTTTTCTAGTGACAGAATTATCACGATATATGCAAGTGTTAGGATTATGTATCATATCTAAAATGTAAGTGTATAAGGAGTGCCAGTCAGTACCTTGTAAAGGAGAAACATACCAGGGTGACTCAGATATACTTGACATGGGCACAATTGCACCTGTCCAACAAGCTGTTTGATTTTGACGTTCAGCATAATGTGCCCATAGCAGAAAGGCACTGTCTGTTAAAATCGGTGAACAAAGAACAAAGAGAAAATATACAACCTTCATAGTCGTTTGAACAGGAGTTTCAGATCTTCTAAAGGTTCGCAGGAATAAGAAGGCATGTTAGTTTGTTCACTGGTTTCCTGTAAAGGAAGCACAGGTTTTATTTTAGATACAGGAATCCAAGAGGAGGGTCCCCCTAATTTACTGCAGTAGAAGGATATAATATGCCCTGATATGGACTTTTCCATTTTGGATTTAAGTCCCTGCTGTATTTGACTTTCGATCTTGTAAATAAGCCATGTCTCCAGGGCTCCAGGGCTGACATGGGCTGGACTTTCAGTTATAGTTCAATCAGGTTTTGGGAGCATGTGATCAGCATATTCATTAAGTAACGTGGGAATTAAACCAGCCTTGAATGAGTAATTAACTAAAGTGTTCTGATCTT
>NW_023191095.1:0-738 GCF_002007445.2 Ailuropoda melanoleuca | reverse complement strand
ACTTTATAACAATGTATAACAATAAGGTTGATATAAAAATAAATTGTACTTTAAAAAATCACAGGTATAAGGTTACCCTATGACCCAGCAATTGCACTACTGGGTGTTTATCCCAAAGATACAAATGTAGTGAAAAGAAGGACCATATGCACCCCAATGTTCTTAGCAGCAGTGTCCACAACAGCCAAATNGAAGGAGCTGAGATGTCCTTCAACAGATGAACGGATAAAGAAGATATGGTCCATATATACAATGGAATATTACTCAGCCATCAGAAAGGATGAATGCCTACCATTCACATTGACATGGATGGGACTGGAGGGTATTATGCTAAGTGAAATAAGTCAACCAGAGAAAGTTATCATATGGCTTCACTCATATGTGGAATATAAGAAATAGTGCAGAGGACAATAGGGGAAGGGAGGAAAACTGAATGGGAAGAAATCAGAGAGGGAGACAAACCATGAGAGACTCTTGACTCTGGGAAACAAACTGAGCATTGAGGAAAGGGAGGTGGGTGAGGGGATGGGGTAACTGAGTGATGGGCATTAAGGAGGGCATGTGATGTGATAAACACTGGATATTATATGCAACTAATGAATCATTGAACATTACATCAAAAATTAATGATGTACCATATGTTGGATTATTGAATTTAGATAAATAATTTTTTAAAAGATTTTATTTATTTATTTGACAGAGACAGCCAGCGAGAGAGGGAACACAAACAGGGGGAGT
>NW_023191094.1:884-960 GCF_002007445.2 Ailuropoda melanoleuca | reverse complement strand
TCTTGGTTCTAAGGGCTGGATCCTCCCCAGGCCCATACACCCAATGTGGAATCGGGGTCCCCAGTGAAAAGCCTGA
>NW_023191094.1:440-714 GCF_002007445.2 Ailuropoda melanoleuca | reverse complement strand
CTCAGAGACCACTATGGGGCACACTCGTCAGGCTCCCGTGACCACTTTCCCTCATGTTTCCCTATTCACGAAGGTTGATGATAGTGCTAAGACGGTCCCTGTACGGTGTTGTTTCTGACGGACGTGTTTTGGGCCTTTTCGGTCCATTGCCGCCAGCAGTTTTGACAGGATTTCCCCAGGAAACAAGCATTTCTTTGGAAGCGGGTTTTGGCCAAATTGTCTTTCTCAAAATTGCTGTGTGCGTCGTGTTTCACTCACGGTACCAAAGCACTTT
>NW_023191094.1:0-165 GCF_002007445.2 Ailuropoda melanoleuca | reverse complement strand
CATGCTCCCTTACTCATGAGAGATGATGATCGTTGATATTTCCCTGCACTTTGTGGGGTCTCAGAGACCACTATGGGGCACACTCGTCAGGCTCCCGTGACCACTTTCCCTCATGTTTCCCTATTCACGAAGGTTGATGATAGTGCTAAGACGGTCCCTGTACGG
>NW_023191093.1:1416-1706 GCF_002007445.2 Ailuropoda melanoleuca | reverse complement strand
TGCAGAGCCAGTCTTTGCACTATCATCAGCCTTTGTGACAAGGGATCCATGAGGGAAAGTGGTCGAGGAGGACTGACGAGCGTGCACACTAGTGGTCTCTGAGACACCACACAGTTCAGGGAAATATCAACGATCATGATCTCTCATGAGAAAGGGAGCATGAGTGAAAAATACAGGATTTTTGAGGACTCAGCGCCCTTCTTCTTGGTAATCAAGCAGAGCGTCCAGGAAAACACCTCCAGCGAACATCAGCCTTTTCCCTGGGGACCCTGATTCCACACTGCTTGTAT
>NW_023191093.1:852-1147 GCF_002007445.2 Ailuropoda melanoleuca | reverse complement strand
AAAAAGTTCAGGATATTCGAGGACACAGCGCCCTTCTTCTTGGCAATCAATTTGAGCATCCAGGAAAACACCTCCAGCGAACATCAGCCTTTTCCCTGGGGACCATGATTCCACCCTGCTTGTATGGGCCTGGGACGTATCCTATCACACCTCTCGTGGCAATGGAACGAAAAGTCAAAAGGCGAGTCCGTCAGAAACAACACCGTACAGAGATAATCTTTGCACTATCATCAGCCTTTGTGACTAGGGATCCATGAGGGACAGTCATCGCGGAAGCCTGACGAGCGTGCCCACT
>NW_023191093.1:0-827 GCF_002007445.2 Ailuropoda melanoleuca | reverse complement strand
GTCTCTGAGACGAAACACAGTTCAGGGAAATATCAACGAACATGATCTCTCATGAGTAAGGGAGAATGAGTGAAAAAGTTCAGAATTTTCGAGGACTCAGCGCCCTTCTTCATGGTAATCAAGCAGAGCGTCCAGGAAAACACATCCAGCGAACATCAGCCTTTTCACTGGGGACCCTGATTCCACACAGCTTGTATGGGCTTGGGACGTATCCTATCACACCTGCCGTGGCAATGGAACGAAAAGGCCAAAGGCGAGTCCGTCAGAAACAACACCGTGCAGAGCCAGTCTTAGCAATATCATGAGCCTTCGTGACTAGGGATCCATGAGGGAAAGTGGTCGCGGAAGCCTGACGAGCGTGCCCACTAGCGGTCTCTGAGACACCACACAGTTCAGGGAAATATCAACGAACATGATCTCTCATGAGTAAGGGAGCATGAGTGAAAAAGTTCAGGATTTTCGAGGACTCAGCGCCCTTCTTCTTGGTAATCAAGCAGAGCGTCCAGGAAAACACCTCCAGCGAACATCAGCCTTTTCCCTGTGGACCCTGATTACACACTANTATGGGCCTGGGACGTATCCTATCACACCTGCCATGGCAATGGAACGAAAAGGCCAAAGGCGAGTCCGTCAGAAACAACAACATGCAGAGCCAGTCTTAGCACTATCAGCAGCCTTCGTGACTGGGGATCCATGAGGGAAATTGGACGCGGAAGCCTGACGAGAGTGCCCACTAGCGGTCTCTGAGACACCACTCAGTTCAGGGAAATATCAACGAACATGATCTCCCATGAGTAATTGTGCATGAGTTAAAAAGTTCAGGATAT
>NW_023191092.1:0-641 GCF_002007445.2 Ailuropoda melanoleuca | reverse complement strand
AGGAGGGAGGGAGGACAGGCCCACTCAGTTTACAGAATATGCCCATCATGCTTTGTTTATATCTTGCTGGCTGGTATTCAGTCATATGGTACACTATGCTCCAAGCTGGGAAATGGAGTCTTTATTCTGGGCAGTCATGTACCTNGGCAGTCATGTACCTAGCTAAAATTAAAAAGTTCCATTAAAGATAAAGATACTATATTGGGGCATAACAGGCTTTTAGGTTTGGGTTCATAGATACATTTCATGGGAATTGTCAGTCTCCTGCAGTTTGTCAAATTTAGTAAAGAAAAAGATATACGGCTTTTGCCAGATTCCCAAGTGTCTCCATCATGCAAAAATGTTTAGGAATCAGTGTCTCATATATAATTTGAAGTCTCTATTCAATTTTAAATAAATAACATACAATGATGTCTATTTCTCATTATGCCTAACAAGTTGTGTTACTGTCAATAATAAATATACCTAAGCTCGTATTAGGTACGTAAGTATCCTATGAAAGATATAAAGCAGAATTAAAAAAAAAATTAAGTCTGAGAAATGAACAAATATCTCTAAACCCTAGAAGAATATGTAAAGAAACAGTGAATCACTTGTTTCTTGCTTACCAACTATTATGAGAGTGGGGCTGATTTTTGTCT
>NW_023191091.1:329-623 GCF_002007445.2 Ailuropoda melanoleuca | reverse complement strand
ACCTTCCATAAGGCCGTCGTGACTTCAAGGGCTTTCCCCTCACACATTGTTTCTTGGTTCTAAGGGCTGGACCTCCCCATGCCCCTACACCCATTGTGGAATCGGGGTCCCTAGTGAAAAGGCTGCTATTCGCTGGAGGTCGTTTCCTGGACGCTCTGCTTTATTTCCAATGAGAAGGGCACTGAGTCCTCGAAAATCCTGATCCTTTTCATGCATTGTCCCTTACTCATGAGATATGATGATCGTTGATATTTCCCTGCACTGTGTGGGGTCTCAGAGACCACTATGGGGCAC
>NW_023191091.1:0-259 GCF_002007445.2 Ailuropoda melanoleuca | reverse complement strand
CCAAGACGGTCCCTGTACGGTGTTGTTTCTGACGGACGTGTTTTGGGCCTTTTCGTTCCATTGCCGCCAGCAGTTTTGACAGGATTTCCCCAGGGAGCAAGCATTTCTTTGGAAGCGGGTTTTGGCCGAATTGTCTTTCTCAAATGTACTGTGTTTGTCGTGTTTCACTCACGCTACCAAAGCACCTTATTCCTGTTCCACCTTCCATAAGGCCGACGTGACTTCAAGGGCTTTCCCCTCACACTTTGTTTCTTGGTTC
>NW_023191090.1:558-824 GCF_002007445.2 Ailuropoda melanoleuca | reverse complement strand
GTGTTATAAGAAATGAAGTTATTTAGAAAGAGATGTTCATTGACTCTTCCAACTATATACCAGAATATACTCTAAGTATATTCCAGACCTAGACGCAAACATTGAAAATATACAAGTATTACAAGACAATATGGGTGAACTCCTTTATAATCTGGGAGAAGGGAAAATCTTGCAAACCATGATCAAATTTTAGAAAAAAATAAAAGACTTTACATGGCAAGAAACAAAACAAAACAAAAATAACACCACCATAACCATAATCAATA
>NW_023191090.1:0-264 GCF_002007445.2 Ailuropoda melanoleuca | reverse complement strand
TAAATACAAATTATATTACCTTGATATACCGCTATTCAAATATCAGATTTATGAATCAAAAGCTTGACAACATATCTTGTCAGAAAGCTGTAAAGAGTGACTTTCCATAAGCTGCTGGAGGGAAAACAAAATGGTTCAGCCATTATGGAGGGAAATTTGGCAATATCTAACAAAAGTACATACGTATTTGCCTTTTGATCTAGCCAAGCTCACTTCCAAGAATCTACCATGAAGATTCATCTCTGTAAATATGAAACCACAAGT
>NW_023191089.1:0-1019 GCF_002007445.2 Ailuropoda melanoleuca | reverse complement strand
CCACCCCTCTGCAAGTTCCCCATGTCCTTGCTCTTCTCCACACCTTGGCGAGGCTCTTCAATCTCTCAGGGGATTGCAGACGCCCATCCCATCCAAACACCTAGAAATCTCCCTAGCAGCTCTTGGNCTCTTGACTACTGCATTCTTCCTGTCAGGGTAACTTCCGCGCCTTCCTGATCGACATGGAGTGATTTACAGTATTGACTCCCTTGCTCTACCTCGTAGCTGTGCCCTTAATTATGTATCCGTAAAAATACCTGGTTGAGTTTTCATAATTGTGCCGGTTATATATTTCCAGAAGCAGAGTCATCAAGCATCTGCTTTGTTGAGGGTGGCTTCTTTCACTACTGTTTTTTACGTATTCACTCATGCTTTTGCAGCTGTAGACGATCCATTTTTATTGTTCTTTGGTCAACTGACTTACCCCTCTTACTAATGATGGCGTTTGGGTTGTTGGGGGCTATTACGAACATTCGGTATATACTGACGTCCGTAATAATGCACTTCTGAGGGCGTATTTCTAAAGGCCAGTTATCCTGTTTACTCTTTACAACAACCGAACGACCTAGATGCTATTATCCCAAGTTTGCAGATAATGAAGCAAGGGCACACAGATGTTAAGTTACCCAAATGACAGAATAGGGATTCACATCTAGACAGCCCGACTCCCGAGACGCTTAACCACTGCTCTCTAGCGCCCCCCCCATGTTCATTTCCCACTAGACAGTCTCAGAAGAGTGCATGTATTGTAGGCATCTTGTTACTTATGAGGCTGCCATAGTGCCTGGCACACATAGGATACGTATGCTAATCGAATGAGTGAATGCTGTTCTATATATTTTATAAGGAAATATAGTAAAAAAAAAACACTTTTTCTTGTCCATTGGCCTTAAAAAATGCACATTTTTCCCCTCTGGAACACAAACCATTCAGAACTACGTTATTTGCTATTTTAAAACTTAGAGCCACAACAATACCACGTTTTTACAACTTATTACCAGATGCCGTCATCCAGGCTG
>NW_023191088.1:0-760 GCF_002007445.2 Ailuropoda melanoleuca | reverse complement strand
AGAATATGTATTTGACTTCCTATGGAATCTTAGCCCCAATTTGTTAAACTTTAAAAATTAAGTTTTTCTTCTTATGACAATAGATATAATGGAAAACACAGAAAAATATTTTTTCAGTGACTGCCTTATTTTGAAAGGAGTAAAGTCATTCCATATTCAGAGTTTACTAAACAGTTTGTGTCTTGTTTATTAGTTTACCAATTTATTGCTGTTAAGCAATCCTGAGATTAGAATACGTTATAAAAATTGTTTGTGAAGTCAACTCACCGCAGCAGTATAAAGAGTAGAATTACGCCAAGGACCATCTTTGTTAGCGATAAACTTATTTCTCTATGCAGAAGATTTAGTAATCATACCTCAGGACACTTAATAATCAGTGTAAACAAATTAAAAACCTCAGCTTGTGATCCAAGGTCATTTTCAAATTGGAAGTGACCTCAGCCCATCCTAAGAGGGCTAATGATGTAAAAATCAATAGGGCCAAGTCGTCTGGGGAACACAGCGCAGGTCTGCAAGGCNGTGAATGCACCAATCTGCTCTGCTTCCACAGGCCCTTTGTGTAGCCAGACTCCCTGGGAAAGGTGGGCTGCTTGCTGTTGCCTAGCACTTACATAAGAATTTTCTGTTTTCATTTTGCTTTCCTCTTTTCTGTTCTTGGTTTTATACTCACTGAAAAGAACTCATAATCCGCTAAAAATATAACCACAGTTAAATTTTTCTCTCCTAAACAAAAAGAGAATTCATATTCGATGATTTTCTT
>NW_023191087.1:0-565 GCF_002007445.2 Ailuropoda melanoleuca | reverse complement strand
CAGGAAAACACTAAATAAGTTGTTAGCAAATTCAATTACTCACAAATGTAAACATGTAAGTATTTGAAAACCGGTATTTTTACATCTACCCATCATGACAAGGAGGGTCTGGAAACCTGTGTGATTCACCNTGTGATTCACTGCACACATAGCCTGGAAGACGGAGTCCAAGAATCTCTCAACCGATGGGAAAAAAGGCATAAATAACGTGCATGCTCACTAATTGGGAAAACCTCCTAGATTTTCCTGGATGCCAGTCCATATCCAGGAACGTCAGTTGAAGGCAGGCTTGGTCCCCAGCCCAGTCACTTCGCTCCCCCATAGTTGCCCCCGAGCTCTGCCAGGCAGGTGTGGTCGTGAACCCACAGGACCAGCATCACGTGGGAAATGCAGAGTCTCAGGCCCAGCCCCGTCCTGCTGATTAGAGTCTGCATTTAACACCTCTGTCCCGTGTGCATGCACGTGTGCGTGTGTGAGGGACGGCTGGGGAGCCTCCTGCAGAGAGACTGCCTGGTCTGTAGTCAAGCAAACTAAAACCTTGTCAAACGTTCCATAGGAGAAAAGT
>NW_023191086.1:0-1665 GCF_002007445.2 Ailuropoda melanoleuca | reverse complement strand
AGAATCAGCTGCACCATTTGGATCCCAGGAAAGAGAGAAAGAAAGGGAAAAATAGAGACATTTGCCCGATACAGATAACAGCCAAAACCTTCCAAACTTTGGTGGAAAAGTTAACCTACAGATGCAAGATNCTAAGTCCAAGTGGAACCAAGCACTGGGGTTAACAGAAAAGGCATCAAAGCAACTGTTACGTTCAAAAAATAAACACATATCCAAGGAAAAAATAAAATGTATATAAAGAAGGACAGGAAAGTATCGTATCAATCAACAGATGAGAGATCTCCACAGACAAATGGAAACAATAAAAAATGGAAATTCTAGAACTGGTACCTACAACGGTTGAAACATGAATTTACTAAGATAACCTCCATATCCCTTTGGAGGCGGCCGAAGAGGGGATTGTAAACTTGAGGCTGATCAAAAAGCAGAAAGTAAATTAGATTGAAGAGAAGCGACCAGACCCTCCAAGACCCGTGGGACAGAATCAGCTGCACCATTTGGATCCCAGGAAAGAGAGAAAGAAAGGGAAAAATAGAGACATTTGCCCGATATAGATAACAGCCAAAACCTTCCAAACTTTGGTGGAAAAGTTAACCTACAGATGCAAGAAATTCAACAAAGTCCACGCAGGATAAGCAAGAACAGGACCAGTCTGAGACGCATCACGGGCAAAGTTCTACAAATCAAATATAAAAAGGCAACGTCAGAAGAAGCCAGAGACGGGCACCATGGGAAATACAGCAGAGCGATGACAAAAGTCACGGGGACTCTCGTCAGGAGCGGAGCAGGGCCAGCGCCAGGAAAACACTAAATAAGTTGTTAGCAAATTCAATTACTCACAAATGTAAACATGTAAGTATTTGAAAACTGGTATTTTTACATCTACCCATCATGACAAGGAGGGTCTGGAAACCTGTGTGATTCACTGCACACATAGCCTGGAAGACGGAGTCCAAGAATCTCTCAACCGATGGGAAAAAAGGCATAAATAACGTGCATGCTCACTAATTGGGAAAACCTCCTAGATTTTCCTGGATGCCAGTCCGTATCCAGGAACGTCAGTTGAAGGCAGGCTTGGTCCCCAGCCCAGTCACTTCGCTCCCCCATAGTTGCCCCCGAGCTCTGCCAGGCAGGTGTGGTCGTGAACCCACAGGACCAGCATCACGTGGGAAATGCAGAGTCTCAGGCCCAGCCCCGTCCTGCTGATTAGAGTCTGCATTTAACACCTCTGTCCCATGTGCATGCACGTGTGCGTGTGTGAGGGACGGCTGGGGAGCCCCCTGCAGAGAGACTGCCTGGTCTGTAGTCAAGCAAACTAAAACCTTGTCAAACGTTCCATAGGAGAAAAGTAATGCTGGCGTTTTCGTATCATGGGTGAACTACACCGATGAGAATCAAAGAAAAGTCGTTCTGGAAGATACAACGGAGTGGGCTGGGGCACAGCGCGCTTTTAAATATTAAAATAACGGCTGCACAAACAAGGACATGTCACTTTTGGTGGCACCCGTACGGTGTGAACGCAAATGGGAGTGACCGTCTGGACACCCCAGGAGGGAGAGGAGAACAGCGCTGGGAAGGAACATCGTCTGTAACACAAGGTTCTTTAAAAAATAAATAAATAAAAAGGGGGGGCACCTGGCTGGCTCTGTTGGCGGAGCCCACGAC
>NW_023191085.1:1962-2103 GCF_002007445.2 Ailuropoda melanoleuca | reverse complement strand
TAAGGCCGACGTGACTTCAAGAGCTTCCTCTCACACTTTGTTTCTTGGTCCTAAGGGCTGGATCCTTCCCAGGCCCATACACCCTATGTGGAATCAGGGTCCCCAGTGAAAAGGCTGCCGTTCGCTAGAGGTGTTTTCCCG
>NW_023191085.1:0-1702 GCF_002007445.2 Ailuropoda melanoleuca | reverse complement strand
TTTGGCCTTTTCGTTCCATTGCCACCAGCAGTTTTGATAGCATGTACCCAGGAAGCAAACATTTCGTTGGAATCTGCTGTAGGCCAAATATTGTTTCTGTTCTGTGTTCGTCGGGTTTCACTCATGGTACCAAAGCCCCTGAATCCTGTTCCACCTTCCATAGGGCCGACGTGACGTAAAGGGGTCTAGCCTCACACTTTGTTCCTTGGTTCTAAGCACTGGATCTTTCCCAGGCCCTTACACACAATGTTGAATCGGGGTCCCCAGTGAAAAGGCTCTTTTCGCTGGATGTGTTATCCTGGACGCTCTGCTTTATTACCAATGAGAAGGGCGCTGAGTCCTCGAAAATCCTGAACCTTTTCATTCATGCTCCCTTACTCACGAGAGATGATGATCGTTGATATTTCCCTGGACTGTGTGGTGTCTCAGAGACCACTATGGGGCACTCTCGTCAGGCTTCCGCGACCACTTTTACTCATGTTTCCCTAATCACGAAGAGTGATGATAGTGCTCTGACGGTCCATGTACGGTGCTGTTTTTGATGGACGTGTTTTTGGCCTTTTCCTCTTATTGCCGCCAGCAGTTTGACAGGATTTCCCCAGGAAGCAAACATTTCGATGGAAGCGGGTTTTGACGAATTGTCTTTCTCAGTGATGTGTTTGTCATGTTTCACTCACGGTAC
This sequence comes from Ailuropoda melanoleuca, assembly GCF_002007445.2. Taxonomy (NCBI): domain Eukaryota; kingdom Metazoa; phylum Chordata; class Mammalia; order Carnivora; family Ursidae; genus Ailuropoda; species Ailuropoda melanoleuca. The sequence goes on along the minus strand of NW_023191085.1, from coordinate 1,020 downwards.
CTAAGCACCTTGATTCCTGTTCCACCTTCCATAAGGCTGACGTGACTTCAAGACCTTTCTCCTCACACTTTGTTTCTTGGTTCTAAGGGCTGGATGCTTCCCAGGCCCCTACACCCAATGTGGAATCGGGGTCCCCAGTGAAAAGGCTGCTGTTCGCTGGAGGTGTTTCCCTGGACGCTCTGCTTTATTACCAATGAGAAGGGTGCTGAGTCCTCGAAAATCCTGAAGCTTTTCATTCATGCTCCCTTACTCACGAGGGATGATGATCGTTGATATTTCTCTGGACTGTGTGGTGTCTCAGAGACCACTATGTAGCACTCTCGTCAGGCTTCCGTGACCACTTTCCCTCATGTTTCCCTATTCACGAAAGGTGATGATAGTGCTCTGACGGTCCCTGTCCGGTGTTGTTTCGACGGACGTGTTTTGGGCCTTTTCGTTCCTGTGCCGCCAGCAGTTTTGACAGGATTTCTCCAGGAAGCAAGCATTTCGTTGGAAGCGGGTTTTGGCCGAATTGTTTTCTCAGTGCTGTGTTCGTCGTGTTTCACTCACAGTACCAAAGCACATTGGTTCCTGTTCCACCTTCCATAAGCCCGACGGGACTCCAAGAGCTTTCTCCTCACACTTTGTTTCTTGGTTCTAAGGGCAGGATCCTTCCCAGTCCCCTACAACCAATGTGGAATCGGGGTCCACAGTGAAAATGCTGCTGTTTGATGGAGGTGTTTTCCTGGACGCTCTGCTTTATTACCAATGAGAACGGTGCTGAGTCCTCGAAAATCCTGAACCTTTTCATTCATGGTCCCTTACTCACGAGATGTGATGTTCGTTGATATTTCCCTGGACTGTGTGGTGTCTCAGAGACCACAATGTACACTCTCGTCAGGCTTCTGCGACCACATTCCCTCATGTTTCCCTATTCACGAAATATGATGATAGTTCTAAAACTGTCCCCGTATGGTGTTGTTTCTGACGGACGTGTTTTGGGCCTTTTCGTTCCATTGCCGCCAGCCGTTTTGACAGGAT
>NW_023191084.1:0-1114 GCF_002007445.2 Ailuropoda melanoleuca | reverse complement strand
GAGATTATGCAGTATATGTCTTTCTCTGTCTGACTTATCTCACTTAGCATAATGCCCTCCAGTTTTAGTCATACAATTGTCCCAAATGCCAGGGTTTCTTTCTCATGGCTGAAAAATAGTCCATGTATATATATGCCACGCCTTCTTTATCCAAGCACCTACCGAATGACATTTAGATTGTTTCCATATCTTGGCTCTTGTGAATAATGCTTCAATGAACATGGGAGTTCAGGTATCTCTTTGAGATCCTGATTTCAATTCCTTCAGATGTATACCCAGGAGTGGCATTGCTGGATCACATGGTAGTTCAATTTTTAGTTTTTGTTTTTTTTTTTAGGAACTGCCTTTTTGTTTTCCATAATGACTGCACCAATTTGTGTGCAATTTACAATGTATAGGGGTTTCCTCTTCTCTATATTCTCACCAATATTTGTTATATCTTGTCTTTTTTGACAAAAACCATCCTAACAGATGTGATGTGATATCTCGTTGTGATTTTGATTTCCTTGACACTTAGTGATGTTGAGCATCTTTTTTTTCTGTTAAATTATTTCCTTAGGATAAATTCCCATAATGGGACTAGTCACCACCCTCATGAACTTTTGTGTCTATTGTTTTCCTCAGCAGTAGCCACTCCCACCAGAGGACGTGTCCACACTGGCTTTTATTTTCAAGTGGCAGCAATGGTACAGTTTGTCCCAAAGTGTCCTCTGTGTTCCCTTGGGGACAAGGAGGAGCATGTGGTTTCACCTCTGGAGAAGGCCCAAAACTTTCAGGGAAATGTGGGTTTTTTGACAAATGGCACTGGCTTCAGGAAGAAAGGAGCAGGTTGTGGATGAGGGGGGAACAAGGGAGTCTCATAAAGGAGGAGGTGCCTCTGCAGTGACATTTAATCACTGGACATTAACAGGGGACATCTGTCACTGCCCTCAACAGGGAGGGAAGGCTTCAGCCTTGGTATGACAATATGTTCTGGGCCTCATAATCACTTGAAAAATATCACTTTTGCAGAGGGTTCTTCCAGTGTTTGTTGCAAATCCTTATGTTTTATTTCAGAAATCCCAGGCAAATCCTTCACTGAGGGGGACTTTCTATTAACACGCAGCTGTTAAGT
>NW_023191083.1:0-578 GCF_002007445.2 Ailuropoda melanoleuca | reverse complement strand
GGTGGTTGTATTGATGGTGGTGATGGTAATGGTGGTGGTAGTTTGATGATGGTGGTGGTGGCGGTGGTGGTAATAGTAATGGTGGTAGTGGTGGTGGCAACTGGCGTAGTAAGAAGTGGGGGTGCAGGTGCATAAGCCCACCCTCCACCCACCCATGGTGTCTACTCCTCTTTTCTGGCAGATGGCTTCTGCCCCTGTTTCATTGGATGGGATTCACATGTCGCNTGGGATTCACATGTCGCATGGTCACATATAACTGTGAGGAAGGCTGGGAAGTGAGAAAGGAGGAGACAGGCTGGTGCACTATTAACCTTCTCCGCCACGGTAGCAATCTGTGATCTGACCCGGCCCTAACCTACCTCTCCAGGCTTTGCTTCCACCCCGCCACTCAAATCTCCCTGTGCTTTCCCAAATTGTAATAGCTACTCTTCTCCCAAACAAGTGTTTTCTTGCCTCTGTGTCTGTCCCTCCAAGAATGTCCCTTTACCTATCCTCACATGTCTAAGTGCTATGCTTTTTTCAAGACTCACACTTCTCTATGAAGTATTCTCTTATTGAAATTGATCTCACTCCCTTCC
>NW_023191082.1:0-21896 GCF_002007445.2 Ailuropoda melanoleuca | reverse complement strand
ATTTCTGGGTTCTCTATTCTGTTTCAGAGATACTCTTAACATCCTCTGGGTGCTTTTTACCTCTGTAACCGTGAGTCAGTTAAACCAACAACCAAACCCTTTTACATTTACTATAGTATTCTTGATTGTGACCCTTTATGTAAGTATGTATGTATCTGTGTATATAATAATATATAGTATATACATAATTCCTTGTTTTCCCTCTACTCCAAAAAAACTTGTTTCCTCTTAAATTTTATTTAGAATCCTTGCACTGTCCTGCGGCTACAACTCAGAAATGAGTAGGCGTTTCTTCTGCCTCAGACTACCTGGTCCTGAGGCTTCAGGCAGGTGCCAGTACTAGCCAGTAGTTATGGAAGTGAAATGGTCTAAGATAGAGGGAATCAATTTATTATTGAGCCTTTCAGAGTACTACTAAATTAAAGCATACTTAGTAATGCCTAATCATTAATTACTACTTACAAAGTTTAATTTTATCAGTTTTAATTTTAACAAGATCCAAAACTATTATGACTTTTGTGTAGTTAATGCAAGCATACCCCCAATATGGTTTTAATTGCCATAGTCCTAGGAGCAAGTATGACATGTTTTCTTTTTAATATACTTTTTTTTTTTTTCTGTTCTGGAGTCAGGTTCCCCGGTTATTTATCATTAGTCAAGAAAGGTATTTGAATTACATTTCCAGGGCATAGGTGGTAGCAAAATGGCCCCAGGATGTAATTTGGCACACTTATTTTACTAGACACAATAGATTCTGATTAATCTTGGCTTGGCAAAGGACCCACTGTTAGGACAGATTAGCTGAGGAGATAAATCACCATTGTTTATCCCTAAAACTCACTGTTGTTCCTAACACCTCCCTGCTTGGAAGCCTTTCTTGGCCTACAGGGTAAAATCTAAATTGAGCCCAATTTTCAAGGTGAAGATAATCTGGTTCAACCTATCTCCAGCAACCTTATCTCTCCTGGCTTCTTTCTTGAACTCATCAGTGCCGACTCTGCCCTTCTTTGCTCTTGTGCAATGTGCAATGGCGAGTCTCTCCTTTGGGACTTTGCTCTCTTGTGCCTGTCCCCTGTCCAGAGTGCCCTCCCACTTCTCCATCCCCCCAATCCGGCCTTTTCCTCAGGGCTCAAATCCATTGCCATTACTTCCCCAGATTTGGTATGAACCAGACCTTCCCAAACCTTTACGCCTGTCCTCACAATCACTACATTGTGCCATCCTTTGTTACTTACCCTTTTATCCTTGGGTTCACTGAATCAGGTTATGGTTTTGTATTCCTGTCACAGTACTAGGTATAGAGCATGTCTTCGGTAACTGCTTGTCCTTGGTGTTGAGGTGACATTCTAAAGCCCTAACCTAATTTCTGTGATGATTTAATGCAGTTCCTCTCCCACCCACCCAACCCCCCATTCACCACCATTTGAGTTTTATTTTGTTTAGTTAAGTGCACAAAGTGAGAGCCTTCACTCTATCTTCATCTTTGCAAGTAAAAAAAAAAAGAGAGAGAGAGAGAGAGATGTGCTGTTGAGAAAGTAAGGAACCATAGAGTAGAAAGACTCACTTAAATAGAATTAGGAAAATTGGCTTGTTGGACTTTTGGGGGGATAGTAATCACTTACGAGTGTCTGTTGGTCAGATTGCGTTTCTGGGTGAAGGAAGCCATATGATAACTATTTTGAAGCATTTTAATGACTCACAGCTACTCTGTGTGAGGGTAGCGCTTTGTTCTCAATTTGAATTTTGCTAAGTGAAGCTAGCAGTCTCTACTCATATTATCTTGGTGCCACTATTGGTTGCTCCTGATGTAGCCTAGGTTTTTCTATGGGGACTGAAATGCAATCTGTCTGGGCTTTCTTAGTTATTAAACATAGCTCTGTTGGCTCAATCTCTAGCATTTGGAAGGGCCTAAATGACCCATGTGTGTTATCTGTGTTATCAAGGGAGAGAACCCATAGATTTGCTTCTTTAAAGTTCTAGTCCGTTAGTATCCCAGTGTGAAGTGCTCCCTGCCAAGTGCTTAGAAACAAGTGCTCTTCCCATAGCCATGGAAAATTCTCTTTCCTCCTTCCTTTTTCTTTTTTTTTTCTTTTTCTTTCTTTCTTTCTTTCTTTCTTTCTTTCTTTCTTTCTTTCTTTTCTTTCTTTCTTTCTTCTTTCTTTCTTTCTTTCTTTCCTTTCTTTCTTTTCTTTCTTTCTTTCTTTCTTTCTTTCCTTTCTTTCCTTTCTTTCTTTTCTTTCTTTCTTTTCTTTCTTTCTTTCTTTCTTTCTCTCTTTTTCTTTCTTCTTTACTTTCTCTCTCTTTCTTCGTTTCTTTCTTGATTTTTTTCTGTTTGAGGATATGAGGTTACAATCACTTTTATTTAGATTTAAAGCAAATGTTAGTGGTATATATCCAGGTTACTCTTCTGATGATTTGAAACATTTATGTTTAAGTCTGCACCCAGACAAGCTATTTATATCAATAGCAGCCCCAGATTATGTTGATGGTTGATTTTTTTTTTTTGCAAAATAATTCATTATTGTTTATTTGTGATCTCTGCTGTTACAATGTGATAAAATGTAGTGTGGGAGAATCTTTGCTTTCTGTTTGACTCTGCTAGGCCCCATTAATCTGAATGCATTTAGCTTGGTAGAGTGGATTCTCAAATGCTGGTGTAAAAATTGAAAGCAGACCCTTGTAGCTCTTTGTTAATGCCTTCAGGTGTGCTGTGGGTTCCCGTCCAGCTCTTGGGGGGAGGATCTCAGAATCATCTCTAGTATAACTAGTCCAGTTTCCCTTTAAAGAGAAGAACTTAGTGTCTAAAGAGGTAAAGTGAATTGCTTAACACAAGGTAATCTTTTGACTACATGAGCTCCCTTGGTCATCTGGTTAAGCCGGTGGATCCCTTTCTTAGAATAATGATTTTAAATGCACAAAGTCAACTATGAAGGATTGAAAATGAAACCCAGCTGTATTGAAATACAGCTGTCAAGATATTTTTCAGAATTTGTGATATTGTAATATATGTGCTTATCTATGCACTAGATACCAAGATCTCCTGGCAGGTCTCATAACTACCGTACTTTTGAATTAGTGATGAGCATATATGATTTTCTTAAGATATCTGCAGTAACCGTGATATGATGTGAAAATACCTATGATTTCAGTTTGGTACAAGTGGGGGTTTATTGCCTGTTGTCATAATTAAGGTACATGCTGAGGGTTAGAAAATAGAGATGTATTTTTTTCCCTTTTCAAGTCCACGGATCTCTGAATTTGAGCACAGACTAAAAATCCTTGGCTGAAGATCACAGAGCAGATTAATTACCGAACCACAATAAGCAACAGTAGTAAGTAACACTTGCTGATCATCTGTCTACAGAGGCAGGGTGCTGCTAGATATTGTACAGCTGATGAAGAAGTCTTTGTCCTAATGTGTTCGTGTTCGAATAACATCGAGGCTAAGAACAAAGGGCAGAGAGAATTAATATGTATTATGAATTTACTTTGTGACTGTTTTACAAAACCCTTTAGTTCAGTATGTTCCAGGTACATGTGGGGGTTGTGGAGACATTTTCAGTGAGCCCATGAGATTGAAAACTTTTTTGGTTATGATGCTGAGATGTTATTGGCCTGTTTCACTCTACCCTCTCATGAGGATATAGTTTCCCAGAGCCTGCATGAAGTGTGGTACCGCAGCAGATTGAACGCCGAAGTCGATGGGAGAACCCAGTTGCCTTTCATGAACGTGGACGTTAAAGAGATTTACAAAGATGCAAAGCAGTGCCTCTCCTAAGTGGTTTTGTTTGGAGAAGTGTTTTTATTTGGAAAAATACGTATTCACAAAACATGCATTGGGTTTATCATGATTATTTTATTATTTATTTAAAATTTTAAAACCTTTTATTATTTGAGAAAGAGTGTGCAAGCAGGGGGAGGAGCAGAGGGAGAAGAACGAGCAGACTCCACACTGAGCATGGAGCCCAAGGTGGGGCCTGATCCCAGGACCCGGAGAGCGTACCCTGAGCTGAAATCAAGAGTCGGTCACTCAACCAACTGAGCCACTCAGGTGCCCCATGATTATTTTATTTTTAAGATTTTATTTATTTATTTGAGAGAAAGGGAGAGAGCACAAGTGGAGGGGGAGGGTGGGAAGGGGTGGAGGGGGAGGAACAAGCAGACCCCCTGCTGAGCAGGGAGCCCCCTATGAGGCTCCATCCCAGGACCTCAAGATCTTGACCTGAGCTGAAGTCAGCTGCTTAACTGACTGAGCCACCCAGGTGCCCCATTATGATTATTTTAAATTAGTTAAATAAAAAAGTGTAAAATGTCTCAGTTTTACTTTCTAATATGGTAAATAGTGATAGATGGAACCCAGATAAACAAAATCTCTTTGAGATTCTCGTAACTTTTAAGAGTATAAAGGGGTTCCAAGACCAAAAAGTTTCAGCTTTGCTTCTCTACCTGCTGTTTCATTAAATTGAGATAATGCTGTAGTTCTCATCTGTTGTCCCCTTTTCCAGATAAGAAAACTGAGGCTCACAGAGGGTACGTTTTTCATCTATGGCTGTGTAATCTTACTCTCAAGCCAAAACTCTACTCCGTATGTTTCCCCAGACTTTAGTTGTTCGTTGTCACCTCGATCTCTGCTGTGTCCAGGTGCCCTTGTGAAGCAGCTTCATGCCTGATTCCAACCCGTTTGCCTGGTCTGTTTCCTAGTTCGTCTTCTATGTTGTGGCTTTTTTTTTTTTTGTCTTTACTGAAAACAATTATTGGAAAAGAAAATCCTACATTCCTACCATTAAAGGAGAACCAGTATCACATGTCATAGGAAACAGCAACTATAAAAATAACACCAACAAAAATAAAACAGCAGTGTACTGGAGTCTGGCTACAATCTGGTACCTGTCAAGCCATTTCTCTATTAAAGAGCAAGGATGATGCCCAGCTCAAGTATTCTCTCTGTTGTAATGTAGATCTCTGTGATTGGTGGAAGTTAACATTCTGTAAAGTAGCTGGGAACACTGACTTAGGGAATACGGAGCCATCGCTCCTAGGTGAAATTCAAAGTCAGGTTACTGTGAGCCTCTGGTCACATTTTCATCAACTGGTCAGTACATAACCTTATTTTATGTGTGTTCTGTCTAAGGTTTAAAGACTATTTATTTATTTATTTATTTATTTATTTATTTATTTATTTTTAAAGTTTTCATTTATTTATTTGACAGAGAGAGACAGCCAGCGAGAGAGGGAACACCAGCAGGGGGAGTGGGAGAGGAAGAAGCAGGCTCCCAGCAGAGGAGCCTGATGTGGGGCTTGATCCCAGAATGCTGGTATCATGTCCTGAGCTGAAGGCAGATGCTTAACGACTGAGCCACACAAGCGCCCCATATTTAATATACATCATTGATTCACTGGCCTTGAACTCACGCCTGAACAAAGCTTATCTAACACATATATTTTCTCCATTAGAAAATTCCCAGCCTTTTTGGGGTAGGAGCACCACACAGTACTTCAGTGCGATGCTTGGGGCCTGTTTCCAATAGTGAAATCATTAACAAAAAGCATAATAGGAGAAGAAGGTGGCATTGCCTTTAAAATTACAAAAAGGATACTTGTTTGCCATATGAGAACTGAAACAAAAAGAGGGCGTGTCACCTTGTTGGACCTCAGATGGCAACTGCTCCTCACATTCTGCGCCTCTGCACACATCTGAGAGTGCCCTTGACAGTACCAGGAATATTATTTGAGGCTTCAGATACATTTTAGCCCATGGGAGAATTCACAAATACAGAATCTGCAAATTATAAGCATCAACTGTAGTTCATTAGATTCAAAGAGAATTAAAAATGGAATCACCGTTAGAATAATCAGTCCTTAGGGACGCCTGGGTGGCACAGTCCTTAAGTGTCTGCCTTCAGCTCAGGGCGTGATCCCGGCGATATGGGATCAAGCCCCACGTCGGGCTCCTCTGCTGGGAGCCTGCTTCTTCCTCTCCCACTCCCCCTGCTTGTGTTCCCACTCTCGCTGGCTGTCTCTATCTCTGTTGAATAAATAAATAAAATCTTAAAAAAAAAAAAAGAATCATCAGTCCTTAGAGCGTCCTAAGAACCCTAGCTAAGGGTACTACTGTCTGCCCACACCTCTCAGTGTCTCTCTTTTCCCCTTTGTTCTCTTTACGTGGTCTGTAATTATCCTATTTATATATTTGTGTTTACTACTTGTCTCCTGTGCTCGAGTGTAAAGTTAGGAGGACAGGAACTTTTTCTTTTTCATGAGTGAACCCCGGCCCTGGGAAAAGCACCTGGCACGTGGTCAGCACTCAGTAAATAAATGGTGGAGTAATAACTGAACACTGAAGTCACCATCTACCTAAAATTGTCTCGTCTACTGTAAGAGGTCATTTTCTCCAGGCCACGGAGTATCCCGCCCTGTGACCTTCTAGTGAGTGCAATCAAAAGCAGTGGGAAAAGGCACATTTAAATAATAGATAAAACAGATTTAATAAATTGCTTAAGCAGAATTTTGTGTGAACATTGTGGGGTGGGAGAGGAATTGAAATCCTAAATGATGCCTTGTTAGACAGGAAGGGAAAATGGGAATCGTCCTCCTCTTCCCTCTTCCCCCTTCTCCTCCTCCTCCATTATTTGTGGAGGCTTCATGGAGGAAGGTGCTTGACCACAGTGGTAAATAGGGTTTAGGACGTTCTGAGTCATTGCATTAGTGCTGTGTGGAGCACATGACTTGGAGAGAAAAGAAGATGACGTCTAATGAAAGAAATAGGCTTTTATTTTATTTTATAAGATTTTATTTATTTATTTATTTATATTTATTTATTTAAGAGAGAGTATGAGAGGGGGGAGTGTCAGAGGGAGAAGGAGACTCTCCTCTGAGCAGGGACCCCCACGTGGGGCTCAATCCTGGGACTCCGGGATCTTGACCTGAGCCAACGGCAAACGCCCAAGGTGCCCCGAAACAAAGCTTTTAAATACATTTGTTCTTTCCTATTACAAAAAAGGAGTTGAGATCCCTTACAATAAACACAGTATATACTGTGCACAGGGTAATTTAAAAAATAGGAGATTGCAAGTCATGTGGAGAAGGAAAAGTAATTTAGAGTGCTGGCAGGGGGCTTCGTAGCAAGAGGGAGTGGTTACTCAAGATTTAGTTTGTCACTATTCATAGAAGGCTTTTTGTGGTGGTTATACCTTTCCACGTGTTAGCTGAAACTTAACTTGTAGTTTCTCATCATCTAAATATTAAGAGACAAACCAGTGGAGTTTGGGAGGTAAGGAATCAAATCTCACTGTAGTGAATTTTTCCATAAAGGGAAAATTTCCAACTTATGGTCTATTCCCAGCAATATTCAATGTGACAACAATTACAGCCCTATACGTAGAAAATATTTTAGTACTGTCAAAAGAATAAAGAAAGGAAACATGGACCAATCTGTTGCGACTCATTTAAATTAAGAATTTAGCACTGGATGTTATAGGCAACTAATGAATCATCAAACTTTACATCAAAAACCAGGGATGTATGTATGTATGCATGTATGGTGACTAACATAATATAATAAAAATATTATTATAATAAAAAAGAATTTAAATTCTTTTTATTTATTATTATACTATTTATTATTATACTACTAGTATTATTACTTTATTATTTATTTTTATTATTACTTTATTATTACTGTATTATATATACTATTATTATTATACTATATACTATACTAGTATTATGCTATTAAGGAATAGCATTGTCATAGAATTTGACCTGTATCTGTGTCTCAGGAAATAGATTAAGGTCACATAATTTGTTCTCCACTAAATGTTTGAAAAGAGGGGGAAAATAGTTTTCTCCTTCATCTAATAGATAAAATCATCCATGAACTGGTCTGCTGTCTGTGGGTGTCAAAGGTATAACAGGTCCTTTGGGAGTCCTTCGACATTGGTTTATAGGTAGCATCCAGCATACCTCAGGAATCATGGGCTTTTATTTTTAAGTTTAAAAATGTTATACGCAAGTAATGAATCATGGAACTTTACATCAAAAACTAGGGATGTACTGTATGGTGACTAACATAATATAATAATATATATATATAAATAATAAAAATATTATTAAAAAAAAGAGGTAAAAAATGTGCTTTTGACATCAGGCGAAGAAATGACTTTGAGGCAGAGATTTGGATAAGCAAGGGTAAGCAGAGGATGGTTGTGTTAATTTTATTTTTGCAAGTGATGTCCAGGCCATGTGCTCTGGGAGCCTGGGCTGGCAGTCGGGACTCAAACGATTGTCTGAATTATTGGCAACCAGTTCCCAAGCAAGAGACAAAAGTGGCCTTTGTCTTTCACAAAGCTCTGTACCATCGCAAAGCTGCTGTTGTTCTAGTGGCTTTATGCTCATGGATCCACATTTCCAGATTGTGCCATTTTCTCCTACTTTCCCATACCCCATTAAACTGTGGGACTGTCCATGTCAGATACAGTAGTTGGACCCCTTGGAAGCCCTCTCTCTCTAAGAATCCTAGGCATCCATTCTTTATCTTGTCAAATAACTTGAGGAAAAGAGATCGGAGCAGAGATTAATTCCCTCTTGAAAACAGCTCTTGGCTGACTCAGCCAAAGTGAGTAAGAATGCATCCTGGTTTGTTACATGTGTACCCGGGACAGGATGTGCCGTACTTTGTACTTTCTCTGAGCCTGGAAAGATAGGGCTCTCCCTCCCCAGACTTTCCTGCTGGAGACTGGTTATAAGTCATAAATCTGAGTTATAGAATCTGACAGCTTTGCCTTTTTGTGTGTAGAATCAAAATATTAAGGGCTAGAGTCTATACGTATCCCTTCATAGCTAACATCCTTGTATATTGGAAAAATATGCCCCAGAGGCATAAAGTGATTAACCAGAGTCATGGGTCTACTAGCAAATTTGTTTCAGCCTATTATAGCTGCTTCCTCTCTCTTTATAACTGGACAGAGCAAGTTTCTTTATACGCCTACTTAGGGGTCTGACAAGTAATTGAAACCCACGCAGTCCTAAAGGAAAAATGTCTGTCTTCCCTGGGTTTTTTCTAGGTGGAGTTTTTGGTGTAAAGAAGATCCAGCTATCAAATCATCTTCTCCCCCCCTTATTGAAATATCATTGACATATAACATGATGGCAAGTTCACTTGTACAGTGTAAAGTGTCTAGAATGTGAAATGATTGCCACATTAAGTCTAGTTAACATCCAGCAGCACACATCGTTATAAGTTTTCCTGGTGATGGAGAGCTTTTTTTTTTTTTAAGATTTATTTATTTATTTTAGAGAGAAATAGCATGAGTAGGAGGGGCAGAGGGAAAGGCAGAGGGAGAGAGAGAGTCTCAAGCCAACTCCACACTAAGCATGGAGCCCGATGTGGCTCGATCCCGTGATCCTGAGATCACAGCCTGAGCTGAAACCAAGAGTTGCACGGGTAACCAACTGTGGCACCCAAGCGCCCTGTGATGAGGACTTTTAAAGGCTAATCTCAACTTTCAAATAGACAGTACGGTATTATTAACTGTAGTCATTAGGCTGTACATTACATCCCCAGGACTTACTTATTTTAGAATTGGAAGTTTGTACCTTTCGATCGCCACCCATCCCCCACCTCTGGCAGCCACCAGTTTGTTCTACCTATGAGTTCCGTTTTTTGGGTTTTTTTTTTTTTTTGCTTGGAATCCACATGTAAGTGATATCAGACAGTATTTGTCTTTCTCTCTTTGACTTCTTTCACTTAGCATAATCCTGCAAATGGCAGGATTTTCTTCTTTTTTGTGGCTGAATAATATTCCTGTGTGTCTGTATCACATTTTCTTTATCCATTCATCCATCAGTGGACACTTAGCTTGTTTCCAAATCTTGGCTATTTTAAATAATGATGCATTAAACATGGAGATGCAGCTATCTTTTCAAGTTAGTGTTCCTTTGAATAAATACCCAGAAGTGGGATTGATGGATTAGATGGTAGTTCTATTTTTAATTTTTGAGGAAACTCCATGCTGTTTTCCATACTAGCTGCACTAATTTACATTCCCATCAACAGTACACAAGACTTTCCTTTTCTCCATATCCTCACTAATACTTGCTTCTTGTCTTTTTAATAATAACATTCTAAAAGATGTGTGGTGATATATCTTATTGTGGTTTTGATTTGTGTTTCCCTGATGATTAGTGACATTGGACATCTTTTCATGTGTCTCTGGGGCATTTGTCTTTGGAAAAATGTCTGTTCATATCTTCTTCCCATTTTTAATTTGGATTTTTTTTTTGCTACTGAGTTTATGATTTCTTTATATATTGGATAACTCCTTATCAGATAGGTGATTTGCAAATATTTTCTTCCATTCGGTAGGCTGCTTTTCATTTTGTTGATGGTTTTCTTTGCTGTTCACCTTCCCCTTTTTAAGAGTTCTGGGAAGGAAGTATGTTTTGGAGGTTTGAGCCTGCAAAGCAGAAGTCACGCTGTGGGTTCCATGGTGGTCATGTTTCAGGCCTGCTATGGGCCCAGTGGTCTTTGGTCCCCAGCACCATGGTATTGACATAATGTCAGTCGCAAAATTAATAAGTAGCATGAGTCTTACAACTTTACAGGCATGTTTGAGAATGAATGTTACTATGGTTTACCGAGTGTTGATGGGTGAAGGAGAGGTCATGTATTGATCATAAAGAATTATAATATTGACCTGGAAGTGAGAGAACATTGGTCTTTTTTTAGAACTGTATTTTGAGCAAAATAGTGATGCTTTATTCAGAACACTTAAGCTAGGAGAAGTCTGAGCAAGGCTCCTTGCTGTTGTGGGGGATGCCAGCCCTCCTGTGCTGTTCTGATGGGAAGGGGCAGTGGGCAGTTTGGTACTGGGAGGACCCTCATCTCAGGCCGAGAGCTACTGTGGACTTCGTATTGGAACATGCTCCTCCAGAACAAGGCTGGCGTCCGTCTACCTGGTTTCTGAGCACTCCAGCCAGGCTTTGAGCTCCCTTATGAACAGGAGCAAATAAGCAGAGAAGGCTTGCCTGGACATCATGACAGCATGATTCATTTTAGTTTTTCCATCTCACAGGATTGTGAGGCACAGTTTCTATGAACGTCCATGCTTGTGTATCTTTTCTCAATCAGTGGGTACTCGAAGCATTGTTACACATTTATTGTCTTCGAAAAAGGAATCCGAAGGCTCAGAAAATGTTGGGAACTTTGGTATAAGCATAATTCTAATGTGCCGTGTCTTATAAGAATACCGTGTGTGCCGTATCATTGTGGTCTGAAAGATCCAATTAAAATTGGTATAACCTCTATCAAATATTGATTTAAAATGCATACACCTGTTGACTTACCAATTCCACTTCTGTGAGTTTATCCTGCAGATACAGTAACGCATGTGGGGAATGATATATGGACAAGTGTATTCATTAGAGCATTTTCATAAAAAAATGTGAAAATGTATGTGAGTCAGTGGGGGATGGGTTTAGTAATTTATGGCACATGCATGTAAATATCAGGCTCAGACCGACAAAGTGTCTGCTAAAGATGATACTGGCATTTGGTGGGTTAAGGATGATCTCTTCAAAAAATGGTGCCGGGTCAATTGGCTGTGTATATTGAAAAAATGTGCTGGACCCTGGCCTCATGCCAAAAAATTGATCACTGGACCCCTACTTCATGCCATAAAAAATGATTCCAAATGTCTGAAAGGTGGAGACTTTCAAAAGAGAGCACAATAGGGGTGTCTGGGTGGCTTAGTTAAGCATCTGACTCTTGACTTTGGCTCAGGTCATGATCTCAGGATTGTGAGATTGAGCCCTGTGCCCGGCTCTGTGCTCAGCAGGGAGTCTGCTTGAGATTCTTTCTCTCCCTCTGCCCCTCCCCTGCTTTCTCTCTTTCTCTAAGAATAAATAAATACATCTTTAAAAAAAAAAAGCAGAGAGCATAAGAGAACATCTTGACCTTGGAGTAGGCAGAAATTCTAAAAAGGGACACAAAATACACCAACTTAAGAAAAAAAATTATACCAAGTCTATTAAAATTAAGAACTTCTGTTCACAGAAAGACACCCTTAAGAGATTAAAATGGCAACCCACAGAAGAAAGAAGACATTCCCAGTACACATGTCTGACCAACGGATCATATTGCCAACATGTAAGGAACTAGAAATCAGTAAGAGAAAAGAATAACCCAATAGAAAAATGGGCAAAAGGGGCATCTGGGTGGCGCAGTCGTTAAGTGTCTGCCTTCGGCTCAGGGCGTGATCCCGGCGTTATGGGATCGAGCCCCACATCAGGCTCCTCCGCTAGGAGCCTGCTTCTTCCTCTCCCACTCCCCCTGCTTGTGTTCCCTCTCTAGCTGGCTATCTCTATCTCTGTCAAATAAATAAATAAAATCTTTAAAAAAAAAAGAAAAATGGGCAAAAGATTTGAATAGATTATCATAAAAGATGATAACCCAAATGTCCGGTAAACATTTGGAAGGTGGCTGCTTTCCATTTGTCATCATGGAGTTGTAAACACAATGGCAGCCCCACCAGAAGAGCTAAATAGAACAAACAAAATGATGGAGGGCGTCTGGCTGGCTCAGTCAGTTAAGCATCTGCCTGCGGCTCAGCTCATGATCGCAGGGTCCTGGGATCGAGTGCTGCGTGGGGCTTCTTGCTCAGCAGGGAGTCTGCTTCTCCCTCTCCTTTTACCCTTCCCTCCTGCTAGTGCTCGCTCTCTCTCTCTCTCTCTCTGACGAATAAATAACTAAAATCTTTAAACAAAACCAAACATGGAATCATTCCGGCTGTTGGTGAGGACATATGGCTGTAGGAAGTCTCACGTGTCGTGGAAGCGTACATCGGTACAACCATTTTGGAAAGCAGTTCAGTAGTTCCTAGGAAAGTTAGGCGTGGACCTCCTCTGTGCCTCAGCAGTTTCACTGTTAGGGGAATGACAAGTTTATGCAGAATGTTCAAGTACACTGTATAAAATAGCCCCAACTTGGAAACTACGCACATACCCGTTGGCAGTTGAACATATGTAAATGATGTGTCCCCACTCAATGAAATACCATAGGGCAGTGAGAATGAAGGATTTACATGTCTTCACAAAAATACAGTTAAATCTGACAAAAGGCTATGGGAAAGAAGGTGAACAGAAAAGGGTACCTATTGTATTATTGAATTTCTATAAATACGAATACAGGAGAAACTAATTGGTTTTTCGAAGTCAGGGTAGTGGTTACTCTAGGTGTCTGCAGGGTGAAAGGTGTGCTGGCAGTGAGGACGAGAGCATTTAGGCTGTTGGTAATGTCCTTTCTTGATCAGGGTGCTGCATACCTAGGTGATTCAGTTTGCGAAAACTTAGTGCACTGTGCATGTGTGGCACGTGCATTTCCTGTATGTATGTTACACCAAAAGAAAAACTTTGGAAAGGAAAAGAGTGAGGCAGCTCTCTATACATTGATAGGAGCTATTTCCAAGATATATCTGACTGCAAGGGCAAGATGCAAAAAGTATCTTTAGTACTAATTTTGTTAAATGAATATTTGTGCTGTACCGTGTCCAGCACTGTTCAAGGCACTGAATGCAGTAGGCAGAGAAAAGTATGTGTTTGCATGTGCTTTTAAATGCTACACCATTTCTGAAACTGTATGTAAGAAATTGTCCCATCAGTCATTTCTTGGAAGGGGATGGTGGATTGGGTGTCAGAAGTAGAGAGCTTTTATTGAGTATTTTTGCGTCTTTTAAAGTTTGTGTGATGTGGATTGATTACCAATTTGAACAAATAAATAAATTGGACTTAAGGATCCTATGATTATTCATGTAATATGTGACCTAAAGACAGTAGCTGTTGTCACCTTTGTGTTAGAGGTCTAGCAAATGAAACAGAGTATTTTGGTGGTTTGCCCCAAATCACACAGGATGTCTTGGCTGGGTTCAGCAATTAGGTCTTCGACCCCATCTCTCAAATTTACGCTGACTTTTGCATATTCTAGCAAAAATCTAACCTTATGTGTCCCTGCGTTCTTGAGGACCGTCCATAATTTCGTATACTTTGCTTTCTATGGTTGGGTGAATTACTTATGACACACTCTGTGTCTTTGTTCACAATCAAAAACCAGTTCCAAGATTGTTCTTCACTTAAGGGCAAAATGGAATTTTCACGTTTACACTAGTCTCATCTCTTTATAATCCTAAGACTAAAAACTCGCAGAATCACATCTCACTAATTTTAACCTGTCGGCTGTCCTAAGGATCTAGATGACTGTTTTATGGCTGATAAACCATTAGTCTCTGGCTTTGACCCCTGTGTCTGTTCAGAGACAGTAGGTGTGAGGTCACGGTCTTTTTTTGTTAAGGTAATGGACAGTCCCATGGAATACATAAGACTTGGTCTTGCATTACATAAAATATTTGGCTAACGAAACAGAACATTTACATACGATTATTTCTATAGTCTAACAGCTTCACTAATAGGGTATGCCTTTCAAAAAAATAAGTCACGTTCTGCATGAGTGAAGAAGAACGAGGCGCAGATGCTGATTTGCTCAGTGCCACATGGTAAGCCAACACGGTAACTACTTCCAGTCCTGCAGACTGTTGGTTAGTGCCAGTGGCCAAACCACGCTTCAAATCACAATTGTCAAGGCAGACGCAAGAGCGAAGCTTTGGAGGGTAGCTTCTTGTGGGTTGGAATTTTGAAGCTCAGGTCTACTAACTTGTGTTACTCTTGGCCTTTATGAAGTCATACAAGGCTCTAAGCCAAGTGAGAAGTTGGGAATATGATTAGCACACTTCCTGGTACCGCGGGCAGTATGGCGATCATTACCTGAAATTTTGCTAGGCCGGAGCCTGCCTGAGAGTACGCTGGGCTGGCACTCAGGTGCCCTTGTTTGCAGAGCGGGGTTGATTATTAAGTCGTTAATGTTGGTCAGCTCTGAACCCATCTTCAAAGGTCCAGACTAGACTCTAGTATCAAAGTGTCACAGTTCTTATGGCCGGAAATGGCCAGGTCTTGCAAAAATTATCGTAGAAAATATGTGAATTCCCAGGGGTCTCTGGGTGAGGGGACTTCTATTCTCTGTTTCTGTGCTCTTGGAGTAGCACTCGCTCACTGGCTCAGATCAGTCTGGGACCTGAAGAGGTAAAAATAAATAATAAACTCACACATAACTGACTGACTAACAGGGGTGTTTTGAGTCAGGCCAACCGGAATTTTTTTTTTTTTTTTAAGATTTGATTTATTCGACAGAGATAGAGACAGCCAGCGAGAGAGGGAACACAAGCAGGGGGAGTGGGAGAGGAAGAAGCAGGCTCATAGTGGAGGAGCCTGTTGTGGGGCTCGATCCCATAATGCCGGCATCATGCCCTGAGCCGAAGGCAGACGCTTAACCGCTGTGCCACCCAGGCACCCCATTAATACATAATTTTTATTTATTTTTTTTAAAGATTTTATTTATTTATTCGACAGAGAGAGAGACAGCCAGCGAGAGAGGGAACACAAGCAGGGGGAGTGGGAGAGGAAGAAGCAGGCTCCTAGCGGAGGAGCCTGATGTGGGGCTCGATCCCATAATGCCGGGATCACGCCCTGAGCCAAAGGCAGACGCTTAAAGACTGCGCCGCCCAGGCGCCTCAGGCCAACTGGAATTTGAATCCCTACTCACTCTGACGAACTTACTGCTCTGAGAAAGTACACGTTCTCCGAGTACCTGCTATGTTCCAGTGGCTCATGGGCCGTGAGGATTATGTAAGATACAGAATGTGTGGAAAATACATAGACAGAGTAGGCACTTCATAAAGGCTGGCTTCCTTCCCTTTGGCTTGATAGAATGCCACACAGTCCATCCTCTTCAGCCTCGTCTCCAGTCATGGACACACCGCCATTTGTGACCAGTAGCCCGCCATTTCTGGCCCCATCACACAGACTATCATAGAATCTGAAAATAGGAGTCCACTGAGGACAGAATCCTGAATGATTATCTTGTGGGCCTGTGAGCCTTTCCTAAAGAAGACCGATGCCTACTTTAGTCGAAGAGTTGACTGTGTATAGAATACTGCAGAGTATTTCGGAAGAACCTTAGATACTTGGGAGAGGCTAGTACCCAGTTCATGTTGGGTGACGCGAGGATTGCAGCTCGAGCTTATTTTTTCCATTTGTGCGATAGCTTCAGGGAGGTCTTTTTGGAAGCTCACAGATTCAGAAATGGTTTGACTCTGTGGAAGAATTCCTTTCATGTTTGAGTTCCGATCTAAGCCAAGAGCCTTGGAAATTTTGAACCCACCTCTTTGGTATAGTTGCTATAGAAAATATAATGATCGGGGCGCCTGGGTGGCACAGCGGTTGGGCCTCTGCCTTCAGCTCAGGGCGTGATCCCGGCGTTATGGGATTGAGCCCCACATCAGGCTCTTCTGCTATGAGCCTGCTTCTTCCTCTCCCACTCCCCCTGCTTGTGTTCCCTCTCTCGCTGGCTGTCTCTCTCTCTGTCGAATAAATAAAAATAAAATCTTTTAAAAAAAAAAAAGAAAATATAATGATCACTACGGTAAACATATCATATATTAAAATATATAACATATTGGGGCGCCTGGGTGGCTTAGTCATTAAGCGTCTGCCTCCGGCTCAGGGCGTGATTCCGGCGTTATGGGATCGAGCCCCACATCAGGCTCCTCTGCTGGGAGCCTGCTTCTTCCTCTCCCACTCCCCCTGCTGGTGTTCCCTCTCTCGCTGGCTGTCTCTCTCTGTCAAATAAATAAATAAAATCTTTAAAAATATATATATAACATATTAAAAGAATGTATAAATTATCATAGTTTTGTTTTAAGAATTATTTGTCCAACCCTTAGCTATTTGGGAATTTTTCCATTAAAAGAACCATTTCACGTTTCACAGGTCAAAGCTATCATTTAGAGAAACATGCATTTAGCTTACAGCAAAATTCTGAAGCTCTCCCGGTGAGAAGTACTTAGATACAAACTGCAATGAAAAGAAAACTACACTCATTTTCCTTAGACCGTAATGTGAGAGTTCAAAAGGAAAGAAGCACTTCTCACCAACAATAAACTGTGAAATGCGTGGGAAGTTGTTGGAGGCTGTGCCAGGGGATTTGTAAGAGGAAGTACACAGAACTTTGCAACTCTTAGTGGTTAATTCAAAGGTACTTAAATTCACAGGGACTAAATGGCATTAACGTTACATCAACAAAGTGAACTGCAGAGGTAACCGTCCTCAACGTTTCTGTGATTGTGAATGATTTGTACTTAAAATGAAGTATATGAAAGTCCTCATTATAGTTGTCATTGCTCCAGAAATAAGTTAAAAGCAGCCTTGCTTATTTTTTCCCTGCTAAGACTACTGTGACGTTCGCCAGGTCATCTCTTCAAAAGACAGCTGGCCTGATTGTTAGAGTTTTCGATTAAGAAAACTAGATACTAAGGCAGCATAGGGATTACAGCTTGCTCAAACTCTCGGTCAAGCATAAAAAACTAATAACTGTGGATTATATCGATCATATTTGAATCAGTTATTGAAGCTGAAAAAATCGATCAACTTCTATTTCTTGAATTCAAAACAATACTCCTAAGGCTGGAAGCAATCCTTTGTAGCCACTCCTTCATAGCCACAGATTATCAATAAAATATTTGGAATTTCTATCTTTTTGTTTAAAAATGGTCACATGTATGCAAGTCCTTACGGTTCACCCTAATGCTTTATAGCATTTCAGTTGCAGTCATCCAAGTAGAAAAGTGTGAAGAAAAATACCCCACTTTTAAGCTTACTGATACATGAAAATGTTATCTGCAAAATAAACCACAGATGAAATGCTGTAAATAGGGGCGCCTGGGTGGCACAGCGGTTAAGCGTCTGCCTTCAGCTCAGGGTGCGATCCCGGCGTTCTGGGATCGAGCCCCACATCAGGCTCCTCCGCTAGGAGCCTGCTTCTTCCTCTCCCACTCCCCCTGTGTGTTCCCTCTCTCGCTGGCTGTCTCTATCTCTGTCGAATAAATAAATAAAATCTTAAAAAAAAAAAAAGAAATGCTGTAAATATGTGTTGGATCTCTTCAATGAAGTAAGTGGGTTACATTTTAAAGTTGAGTGAAATAATCATAACTCATCAGTAAAATGTGTGTGTGACCCTTGATAAAATTTGTCACTTTTAGTCTAATTCAGTGTGGTGATTTCTAAGGTATTTTTGCTCATTCCTCAGTATGAAAACCCACATCATTGAATTAGTCATTGGGGATCATATGTCGCTTTTTCAGAACCTTATCCAAAATGTCAATTTAATCCTCAATATCAGTATATTCTTGAAAACCTGGCAAGTTTTACTTTTTTCTGCTTTCTTTAAATTGTCATTAATGTAGTTTAATACACTTTATTAGTAAATCCAAAGAAGAAATCAAGAATAGATGTAGAAAAGAAAAGTTTTTGGTTGTGTATTTAGGAGTCTAGTTTAGTACTTGAGTGATTTATTCAATAATAATTGTTGGATGCCACTTAAAACAAAATAAAAATCATCACCTTTTCCCTATAAAAAATCCCTTACATAGATGAATTCACAAATGGAAATTGGTGGTATGCTTTCATAAGACGAAATTGTTGGGACTTAAAATAAGATATTTTATATGATTTGATACCTATCAAATCTGAGAAATAAAAATACATTCTACAGATAGTTTTAAATTTGCATTTTCAAGTTAATGTTTTCAGTGGGATGTTAGACCTCCCACACGAGCAGATTTGTTCTGAGAGTATTTCCGTATCTCTGCCATGAAGTGCATCCTTAGTCTGGAACTGAATGAAGCAAAGTTGCTCACATTACCTCTAGATACAGACCCAGGGACTACTCTCTGTTACGGGGTATTAAATGGCTTTCTCTAGAAAACAGTGTACAGAATAATCCTGTGCAGTCTGAAAAATCCCTAGAGATGTTTACATTTAAATTGCCTGTTTTCCACTGAAAAGCAAAATAATTCCAGTGGAGAAATGTTACCATTTATGTTCAGGAAAAAAGGATGGGCAGACCCCTAAGCTGGAGAACTTCAGTACCAACTAAATATTTAGTAAATTAAGCAAAAGAAGAGATGAAAACGAGTTTGAAATCCATATGTAATGTGCAGTAAGCTTACATGATTTTAATTGATGGCATAAATATATGCAATGTTAAACTTACTAAAAATTCACTGCGAGACTAGAGCAATGCTCTTAACTTCCCAGTCGTTGCTGGCAGTTTTGAACGAAAGGAAGTTTTGGTTTGGGTTTTATGCCCCTCATCATCATTTAACAATAATGTCTTCATCATTATTAACATACTCATTCTCATCCTTATTTTCATTGTCAACAAAACGTGTTACAAAGCATTGTTTTCATAACCATATGTATATTAACTGTGATTTCACAAATGAGAAATTTGATTCTTAGAGAAAAGTTTTAAATACCTTGCCTGAGGTCATGAAGTTATTAAACGACAGTTGGGATTTGAACCTGTGTCATCTGGTCCCATAGCTCACTTCTCATGCTGGAAAAATCATATCATAACTTTAAACATAATTTGGGAAAGAACATGTTTTCTAGGTTTCTCATATATGGGGGAGTGATTAGAAAGTGACTCAGAATACTAAATTTTCATGTAACTGGGTTACGTTGCAGATACTATTTTAGAAGCAAAGGTTCAAAGACAAAGGTGCCTTTAAACATGGAGACACAGTTAATTAGATTTTGATTGTTTGAGTGAGGTGGTACCACGGTGAAAATAGTGTTGTTACTATTAACTATTCCCCAGTGAACCACTCCCTGTATTTATGTCATGTGTGGTCCCCTCATACATTGACTCTAGGCCTGACCTTGTGACTTTCTTTAGACAATTTCATGATTGTAAGTACCACACAAATAGAAATTTTATAAACACTTGCAAATTGTGCTGTTCTCTTGTACTATAGTTACAGTGTAAAGAAGTCCAAGCTGTCTCGAGGCAGGCAGCGTGTGTAGACAGAGAGAAGTGTGCAGGATTTATCTGGACTTTCTAGCCTAGCCAAACCACCATCTGAAAGCAACCTGGTAAGCTCAGTCACCTCCATGTAAGCGGAATGGCCAAGATGGACTCATTCAACCCACAAAATCAGGAGAAATAATAAATCGTTGCTGTTATAAGCCATTAATCATTGGAGTAGTTTGTTACACAGCATAGTCAATCAAAATGCAGACAGTCTTATTAAATAATGTTGTCAAGAATCATTTCAGTGGAGAAAGAATAAATTATATGAACGAACTGGAATCTCATGCACATATTTAGTAGGGTCTATGAGTATCTTATACACATATTTAGTAAGATCTGTAGCATGAATGAATATCCCATACACATATTTAGAGGGTCTGGGACAAAATGTATAATCAAGGAATTTTGTAATTATAAGCTATTTTATTGATAGAAATGTCATTTATTGTATTCTTACTGCCACATTTTTGATGCTACAGGCAGGGAAATGATAATTTCATTTCAAATACCTTTCATATGTTTATAGTATATATGTGTATACGAACATAGGTATGTATATGCATACAATATGCACACACATATATACATGCATGTATATATATTATTGCCTAGAATATATGTAAAATGTGGTTTTAATCAGTTTAAGTAATAATGAATTAATATAAAGAAATTTATTTTTTAAAATTTTTATTCCAAATTGATGTCTGTGTTTTAATTGATTAGTTCAACTCATTTGTATTGATTATGATGAAATTAAATTTAATCTTATTTTTTATTTTCAAATTACTTTTAATTTTTTCTTCTTTGCTATCCATTTTTTTATTTTATTTTTTTTATTATGTTAGTCACCATACAGTACATCCCTAGTTTTCGATGTAAAGTTCCATGATTCATTACTTGCGAATAACACCCAGTGCACCATGCAATACGTGCCCTCCTTAATACCCATCAAGGGCTATCCCATTCCCCCCACCCGCATACCCTCTGAAGCCCTCAGTTTGCTTCGCAGAGTCCATAGACTCTCATGGTTCATTCCCCCTTCTGTTTACCACCACTTTCTTCTTCCCCTTCTTCTCCTACCGATCGTTCTATTTCTTATGTTCCATAAATGAGTGAAACCATATGATAATTGTCTTTCTCTGCTTGACTTATTTCGCTTAGCATTTATCTCGTCCAGTCCCATCCATGTTGTAGCAAATGTTGAGAAATCATTCTTTCTGATAGCTGAGTAATATTCCATTGTATATATGGACCACAGCTTCTTAATCCAGTTACCTGTTGAAGGGCATCTGAGCTCCTTCCACGATTTAGCTATTGTGGACAATGCTGCTATGAACATTGGGGTGCATTTGGCCCTTCTCTTCACTACGTCTGTATCTTTGGGGTAGATACCCAGTAGTGCAATGGCTGGGTCATAGGGTAGCTCAATTTTTAACTTTTTAAGGGACCTCCACACTGTTTTCCAGAGTGGCTGTACCAACTTGCATTCCCACCAACAATGTAGGAGGGATCCCCTTTCTCCACATCCTCTCCAACAATTGTTGTTTCTTGCCTTGTCAATTTTTGCCATTCTAACTGGCGTAAGGTGGTATTTCAGTGTGGTTTTNTAAGGTGGTATCTTAGTGTGGTTTTGATTTGAATTTCCCTGATGGCTAATGATTTTGAACATTTTTTTCATGTGTCTGTTAGCCATTTGTATGTCTTCATTGGAAAAGTGTCTGTTCATATCTTCTGCCCATTTTATGATTTGTTTCTTTGTTTCTTGTTTATTGAGTTTGAGAAGTTCTTTGTAGATCTTGGGTACCAGTCTTTTATCTGTAGTGTCATTTGCAAGTATCTTCTCCCATTCCGTGGGCTGCCTCTTAGTTTCCTTGGCTGTGCAGAAGCTTTTTATCTTGATGAAGTCCCACAAGTTCATTTT
>NW_023191081.1:0-790 GCF_002007445.2 Ailuropoda melanoleuca | reverse complement strand
TACATCGGAATCTGGGGATGTACTGTATGGTGATTAACACAATATAATAAAATAAAATAAAATAAAATAAATAAAAATAAAAAAAAATAAAAANCTAAAAAGGCACAAGCTAAAGTTGTTTGCCCAAGATCATGAAATTGGTAAGTTATGCAGCTAGGTTTGAACTCAGGCAGGGTGATCTAAACTAGCTGATTGAACACTCTCAACATTAGCTTTCTAGAAATAATTTGTGGCCCCATAAAGAGGCCAGGGTGAAAATCTTCATCCCCAAAAACATTCACCCCCTCATTCAAAAACGTACACTAGTAATTGCATTAAAGCAAGCGTACTTGAGACTCATCCTAGCATCAAACAGTTTCTTGAGCTGGTGTAGTTAGCCTTAAACACTTGCATAAGACTCTGCACACCAAAAATGAAATATTTTCTCTCATGACCATTATTTACAAGGATGACCTATATCTCTGTCAGAGAAAAGCAGAGCCTTTATTCTTAGTGCTGTCCCCTAATTCCACCTCACTCTAAGAAAGAATATGGGACATCTTCTGGGAGTAGTCAGTCCCATATGAAATAAACTTCATTCTCTTCTTGAGACCATCACACAAAGTGTCGAAAGCTCAGTGATTCCCAATAGTTGCAGTATTGGAGGAATACAATTGCTGGTCCACAGTTAGAAATTTACACTTCATACCTTTGAATCAAGTCCAAGGCCAGCACGGAATAATATGACAGACAGGGCTATGCTTCTCAAAGCGGAAGACCATTTGTGCTTGATCTGTACATTATCACTGAT
>NW_023191080.1:0-3289 GCF_002007445.2 Ailuropoda melanoleuca | reverse complement strand
TCCATATATACAATGGAATATTACTCAGCAATCAGAAAGAATGAGTTCTCAACATTTGCTGCAACATGGACACGNTGGAATATTACTCAGCAATCAGAAAGAATGAGTTCTCAACATTTGCTGCAACATGGACACGACTGGAGGAGATAATGCTAAGTGAAATAAGTCAAGCAGAGAAAGACAATTATCATATGATTTCTCTAATCTATGGAACATAAGAACTAGGAAGATCGGTAGGGGAAGAAAGGGATAAAGAAAGGGGAGGTAATCAGAAGGGGGAATGAAGCATGAGAGACTATGGACTCTGAGAAACAAACTGAGGGCTTCAGAGTGGAGGGCGGTGGGGGAATGGGATAGACTGGTGATGGATAGTAAGGAGAGCACGTATTGCATGGTGCACTGTGTGTTATGCACAACTAATGAATCATGGAGCTTTACATCCGAAACCAGGGATGTACTGTATGGTGACTAACATGATATAATAAATTTTTTTTTTTAAAAAAAGGAAGTACAGCTGAAAATGTCTGCACGTCTGGATTCTAGAAGCAGTCCCATCCAGTGAAAGGGAGATGCTGTTTCTCATTGAAGTATTAGCTCACCTATAGAATTCCCAATTTTTTTCTCCAAGGTCTACCTCTTTCCAGGCTTTCCAAAAATGAGAACATTAATCTGACATTTGGGATGAGAGTATTTGTAGGCTATAACCAAAATGTCATGATTTTTGGAGTTTTAGCAAGATGTACTTTTACAGGACCTGGGTCATAGTAGGTATTCAATAAATATGTGATGATTGAATAAATGAATGACTAAAATAGATATACTATTAAGCATAATGACTCATAATTATATTAATTAGATGATTGCTTACATGGTTAACTGTGTAAAGTGTATTTTTCATACTAGCGTATAAGCTCTAGGAGGTTGGAGAATATATATGCCCTGTTCGTAACTGTATCCCCAGTTCCTGGCATATGGTAGGACTTTAATTTTTATTTGTTGATTGAAGACTTAACCTCATACCTTATAAAAGATTTTACTCAGTTTAGATTAATCCTCAGACTGAGGAAGGCGCACATTACTAATTTCTACAAGATTAAATCAGATGATATACACCCTAAATTCTACAAAGTTCCCCTAATTTTAAAGCTATTATTTTAAAATTACTTCAAGTTTGACAATTTCAGCTTTCAGGCAGATGTTCAAATAGTGGCACAAAATATCTTTCTTTCTTTCTTTTTTTTTTACTGATCTCTATTATTAATAACTTAATACCCTGGATTTTTTTCTTAAACTTTGAATTCATGTAAAATCTGCTTGAAAGAGGCTTGCTTTTACAAGGCTTGAGAAAAGTTGAATGTATAAGTCTTTCTCCTCTACTGCCCCCCAATGAAACATTTAAATCAGAATTTTGTTTCTATTTTTTTATCACTATATATTTTTGGATTCCCTACCTAAGTTCAGTGAAGTCTACCCATTGCAGTTTTGGTACCTATTACTGAATGCTAACAGTTGTTTTAATTTTCTACTAAAAATAGCTAGAGTTTAATCACCATACATTTTATCTAAGTGGCTTTAATTATGTGTCTGATAATCTTTTCTCTCTTTCTAGCAAAAAAAAAAATAGATCTTATTATTTAGGTGAATATAAACAATATCATTAAAATGCTTTTTGAAATAAAAATTAAACATAAGATTAAAATATAACTTAATGACAAATATGAACAAGTGAATTAAAACAATTTTAAAAACTTTAGCTGAAATACAATTTGCAAATCAAAATATTCACCCACTTCACATGTGAAATTCAATGACTTTTAATAAAGTTAGAGAACTATACACCATCTTCACAATTTTAGAATAATCTCTTTATTCCATAAACATTTCTCATGTCTATTTGAATTGTCTTGACATCCTTGTAGAAAATTGGTTGAACATAAATGTAGGGGTTTGTATGTGATCTCTCAGTTCTGCTTCTTTGATCTGTATGTCTGTCCTCAGGGCAGTACCGCAGCCTTGATTACAGTAGCTTTGTAGTAGGTTTTGAAATCAATAAGAAGGTGGTCTTCAACTTTGTTATTCATTTCAAGATTAGTTCAGGTATTCTATGTCCCTTGCAATTCCATATGAATATTAGGAGCAGCTTGTCAATTTTCGCACAAAGAAAGAAAAAAGCAGCTGAGATTTTGACAGGGGTTGCACTGAATCTGCAGATCAGTCTGAGAAATGGGGTCGTCTTAATGCTGTCTTCTAGGCCACGAACACGTGATTTTTAATTCTTTTCAATTTTACTCCCAAATCCAATTTTAAAAATTTGTCTTTAAAAAATTGTGTCTTTAAGAATATTTCCCTAACATATACCAGAAACTGGTGACAATTGTTGCTGCTGGGGAAGGACTTAGGTGTATAAAATAGGCAAGAAGGAGGACTTATATTTTACTTTATACCCCTTTGCATATTTTGAAATACGTACTATGTATATGTGTAAGTTAAATAAAAATTGAATTTACTAAAAACTTGCTTCCAGTTTCTTGAAATGAAATAAGATGCACAAATATGGAATAAGGTGTTGGGCCAGATTTGTGTAATTCATTCCTGTTTTAACTTAGACTTACCTGTACATTGGCTCACCTCTGGCCATCCCACTTTTATTTCTCAACACCTGTCCATTTCCTCTTCTTTACCCTGACACACAATCTAATCTACTTTCTTGCTCTTACTTTTCAAACATTTAGTTAGCTATTGGCTAGTTCAAGTTCTCCTGGCTTAAATCAGTTACTTATACCCAAGTATAGCTGTTCTCTGCTCCCTTTTCTTGCCTATACCCTGTTTTCCATCTCCCTCTAATACTCTAAGATACCCCAAATTTTATCTTACTTTTATGGAATGATGCCCTGTCCTAGGAAGACTATAGTTCATACACCTTCTTACTCTTTTGGAATCATTAATTTGATGTCCTGATTCTTTCATTTCCTTTTATGTCTTGAAACTTGCTTTTTTTTTTTCTTCTTTCCAATGTGTGTCTTCTTATTAGGTAGTCAGACAACATAATCTCTCTGTTAAATTATTTTTCTTTCAAAGCCCAAGTATTAAAAAACACTTAATACCCAAGTATTAAAATATCAAATAAAATGATCCATGTATTGAGTAGGTATTTGTGAATTAGCAAGTTGCAAGTGAGATGCAGATACAGTATCTATTAGAATAAAACACTGAAAAGCATTTATCACTTTTCACATATAAAGAAAATATAAACAATATTTCAAGCAATATATGAGCAAGATTTAAACAA
>NW_023191079.1:0-564 GCF_002007445.2 Ailuropoda melanoleuca | reverse complement strand
GGTGGTTGTATTGATGGTGGTGATGGTAATGGTGGTGGTAGTTTGATGATGGTGGTGGTGGCGGTGGTGGTGATAGTAATGGTGGTAGTGGTGGTGGCAACTGGCGTAGTAAGAAGTGGGGGTGCAGGTGCACAAGCTCACCCTCCACCCACCCATGGTGTCTACTCCTCTTTTCTGGCAGATGGCTACTGCCCCTGTTTCATTGGTTGGGATTCACATGTCGCATGGTCACATATAACTGTGAGGAAGGCTGGGAAGTGAGAAAGGAGGAGACAGGCTGGTGCACTATTAACCTTCTCCGCCACGGTAGCAATCTGTGATCTGACCCGGCCCTAACCTACCTCTCCAGGCTTTGCTTCCACCCNCCCCGCCACTCAAATCTCCCTGTGCTTTCCCAAATTGTAATAGCTACTCTTCTCCCAAACAAGTGTTTTCTTGCCTCTGTGTCTGGCCCTCCAAGAATGTCCCTTTACCTATCCTCACATGTCTAAGCGCTATGCTTTTTTCAAGACTCACACTTCTCTATGAAGTATTCTCTTATTGAAATTGATCTCACTCCCTTCC
>NW_023191078.1:0-727 GCF_002007445.2 Ailuropoda melanoleuca | reverse complement strand
AACATTTAGAATAGAATGCTCAAGTCTTTAGGGACACAACTATGAAGCGGTTGTACCTTTTTCCAATCACTGTTTAACCTTGTTGTTTGTTGATTTCCCCTTTTGTATTCCTGAACTCTGTCAGTTTCTGTAACTTTCAGATATCTTTTAGTTATTAACATTTAGTTAATTGGAATTCTAAATCTTTCATCTCCTTTAATTGAAAACCCAGCCAGGGCCTAACTGCTTGTAGACCAGGGGTCAACAAGTCAGGGATCAAAGAGAGGAAAGGGGCAAATGTCTTTGCTGGGTGAGGCCCAGGCAGCGATAGGACGTAATTAACAATGTAGTTCTGTTACTGAAATGTACAAGGCGATTATGTTTCCATTGTTTAGTTCTTCTTCGGTTTCTTCCAACAGAGTTTTGTACTTTTCCTCACGTAGCTCTTCCACATATTTTGTTACATTGGTACCTAAGCTGTTTGCTTTTTGCAAGTACTCTCTACTTCATTCCTGTCAAATTCTGCCNCAAGTACTCTCTACTTCATTCCTGTCAAATTCTGCCTTTAAAGATTCCTCTGGTGAACCCCCAAATTACACTGTTACTTGAACAAGAAATGGTTCTCACCTTTATTTATTTTTTTTTAAAGATTTTATTTATTTATTTGACATAGACACAGACAGCCAGCGAGAGAGGGAACACAGCAGGGGGAGTGGGAGAGGAAGAAGCAGGCTCATAGCAGAGAAGC
>NW_023191077.1:510-738 GCF_002007445.2 Ailuropoda melanoleuca | reverse complement strand
ATACTGGTCTTTTTGTTTTTAGTAATAATTTTTTATTATGTTATGTTAGTCACCATACAATATATCCTTAGTTTTTGATGTGGTGTTCCATGATTCATTACTTGCGTATCACAGCCAGTGCACCATGCAATATGTGCCCTCCTTAATACCCATCACTGGCCTATCCCAGTCCACCACCACCCTCCCCTCTGAAGCCCTCAGTTTGTTTCCCAGAGTCCATAGTGTCTC
>NW_023191077.1:0-271 GCF_002007445.2 Ailuropoda melanoleuca | reverse complement strand
AGTCATCTGTTGAGAGGCATCTCGGCTCCTTCCACAATTAGCTATTGTGGACAATGCTGCTATGAACATTGGGGTGCATAAGGCCCTTCTCTTCACTATGCCTGTATCTTTGGGGTAAATACCCAGTAGTGCAATTGCTGGATCATAGGGTAGCTCAATTTTTAACTTTTATTTATTTTTTTTTTCAAGAGATAAAACTCTTTTATTTATTTTTATTTTATTTTATTATATTATGTTAATCACCATACAGTACATCCCCA
Organism: Ailuropoda melanoleuca; assembly: GCF_002007445.2. Classification (NCBI taxonomy): domain Eukaryota; kingdom Metazoa; phylum Chordata; class Mammalia; order Carnivora; family Ursidae; genus Ailuropoda; species Ailuropoda melanoleuca. The sequence goes on along the minus strand of NW_023191077.1, from coordinate 11 downwards.
GATTCCGATGT
>NW_023191076.1:0-577 GCF_002007445.2 Ailuropoda melanoleuca | reverse complement strand
CTTGCAGGCGACACTAGCATGGGGGACTTCAGAACAATCGTTCTGGCAGTAGTGGAAGGAGGGAGAGGAGGAGGGCGATGCTCTCGGCGTTCAGAGACTGCTCAGATGAGGGGCTCTGTGGACTTGGCCAGGGCACAGCAGGGGNAGCAGGGACAAAGGAAAGGACTGATGGCTCTAGAAGCGTGGTTCATTCCAAATTCTGAGGGTGCTGGAATTGTTAGGACACGGAGGAATAGGGAGAGGAAGAGGTCAGGGGGGACAGTGAGATCTCTGGTTTGACGGCTGGGTTCATGGCGCTGTCTCGGACTTCCCTCAGGTGTGGCCGGCAGAGGCGAGGGGCCTCGGTGGCATCCGTTCTCCGAGACGACCTGAGATGAATGTCCTTCCTTCCACCCACTAGCGGCTGGATTGTCAGAGGCCTGGCAGCTCCACTCTCCTGGCTCCCTCCACCGCCGGGAGGCCGGGGATGCCGGCAGGCAGGTGAGTGGCTCTCAGGCTGTTCTTTGTCGTCTGCAGGTGATGGAAGTGACGCCAGGCCTGGCCAGCGCCGTGAGGGCTGCTCTGGAGAGAGAGGCCA
>NW_023191075.1:0-1121 GCF_002007445.2 Ailuropoda melanoleuca | reverse complement strand
TTCCTAAGTATTTGATTCCTTTTTCCTATGTATTTTATTCTTTTTAATGTCATTGCAAATAGAATTGTTTTCCTAATTTCTTTTTTGGGTACTTCACTGTTAGCGTCAGGAACACAGTGGGTTTTTTTTTTTTTTAAGATTTTTTATATTGGGGCGCCTGGGTGGCACAGTGGTTAAGCGTCTGCCTTCAGCTCAGGGTGTGGTCCCGGCATTATGGGATCGAGCCCCATGTCAGGCTCCTCTGCTGTGAGCCTGCTTCTTCCTCTCCCACTCCCCCTGCTTGTGTTCCCTCTCTCGCTGGCTGTCTCTATCTCTGTCGAATAAATAAATTAAAAAAAAGATTTTTTATATTTATTTATTTGACAGAGAGAGATAGCCAGCGGGAGAGGGAATACAAGCAGGGAGAGTGGGAGAGGAAGAGGTAGGCTCCCAGCAGAGCAGGGAGCCCAATGCAGGGCCCAATCCCAGGAACCCTGGATCATGCCCTGGGCCGAAGGCAGAAGCTTAATGACTGAGCCACCCAGGCACCCCAGGAACACAGTGATACTTGTATGTTTACTTTGTAGCCTGCAAAATTGTTGAAATTGTTTATTAGTTCAGCAATTTTTTGTGGAATCTTCAGGATGTTGTACATAAAATTTCATGTCATCTGTAAGCAGACATGTTTGTACTTATTCTTTCCAATTTCATTATATTCTGTGTTTTTTTCTCCTAACTGNCTATTTTGGACTGGACTTCTGTACTGTGTTGCATACATGTGGTGAGAGTGGCATGTTTATCTTCTACCCAATCTTAGAAGAAAGGTCTTCAGTGTTTGATCATGGAGTATGATCCTGGCTCTGGGCATTTCATGGAAGGCCTTCATTATGTTGCAGTAGTTTCCTTCTATTTGTAAGGGTGTCAGTATTCTCTATACAGTAACCTCTTCTCTACAGAAGTATTTCACCATGAGTGTCAATTCACAGATATGGAAGTAAGAGTCTTCTTCAGAGTGAGAAATCCTGTAAATTGAAACTCTTTGATTCCTAAGGTAATGAGGACAGGCAGGACGCTCTCATTCCCTAGTAAATTTTAACAGTGTAAATGACTTCCCTACTTTACATGAAGCTGCCTTAGACACA
>NW_023191074.1:0-733 GCF_002007445.2 Ailuropoda melanoleuca | reverse complement strand
TTTTATCAAGTAGATTAACTTAGCTGCTGTCTCACAGCTTGGGCTACTTTTCAGCCAGAAGCAATACCATAGCCATTCTATTTCCATTAGTGGAATGGTAGCGTTCCATATTAAAGTTTCTATACCTCTAACACACACAGAGATCTGCTAAGTCGATCTTCAACCATCACAACATAGAGAGTTTTTTTTTTTTTTAATATATAGATGCCCTGGCACTTTATTTAGTTTGTGTGGGATGTGGNTGTGGCCCAAGCTTTGAACGCTCCCCATGTGATTCTGACTCCATTGAAATTTCCCAGCCATGGCCTGAGCCAATTCAAGAGCTCCCCCGTAGCAGCCACTGTAATGAACAGAAACACCACCAACTTTACAGCCCCACCCACCAGCTTTTTCTAAATCGTGTCCCTTTCAAGCATAACTTTTTCTATTTCATTTTTTCCCACAAACTGAGGACACCCACAGTAATCCTAGGTATTGGGTGTTAGCGGGAATATGCTCTTTCCTCAGAGAGACTGGCGTTAACCCTCGTCTATTTGAGTTACCACATATATTACTTGGTTTTTATGATGTTTTGAAGGTCGCTCCCGAAAGTAACAAAAGCCATTGTCTCCATTCTCTCTCTGAGGATGGGAGCAAAATATGATCTAAAAGCTTGTCTAGGTTTGGAAGTGATTAATGTAGATTCTTATGATGAAGGAAATGAAAACGAGAAATCTGGATAAGTAATCACTGT
>NW_023191073.1:0-812 GCF_002007445.2 Ailuropoda melanoleuca | reverse complement strand
GTCAAAAGGTGTAAGATGACAAATGTTATTACCTTAAATGTAAAGTCTTCTGTGTGACAAAAACTTCAAATAAAAAACAATGAGGGAATGATTAAATATAATTTGTATTATTTGTGACTAAGGACTAACTTGCTAAAATAATTCTTACAAATCATTAATATAAATAGCAAATCCCTGTAAAGGAAGGGAAGAAGAAAAAAAGGAAGGGCATGGACTGGCAATATATGGAGGAATAAATACTCATGGTTCATAAGTAGACCAGNAATATATGGAGGAATAAATATTCATGGTTCATAAGTAGACCAAAAGGTACTGTGGTCTGTCCTATAGAGCTATTTTGTAAATACTGCAAATAAGACAGCAGTTAAATAGCACTTCCCATTTTCATCCTGTCAGAAAAAAATTTCAAACATATACAATGTTGGAGAGGTTGGAAAACAGGCTTTTTGATGCATTGTTGACAAAACATACTTTGGTATAGCAAATGTTGTGGGAGTTTTTCAGTATTTGTGAAAATTTCCCTGACATCCATTCTGTGATTTTCACAGATGTATGCACACACATGTTCATTATAGCTTTGTTGATACAGCAAAATCTGAACACATCCCGAATGATCATGTAAAGGGTGCAGCCATGCAGTGGCACCCTGCACAATGAGTTGGAGCTCTAGAACATGCATAAGTTAACAAGCACAAAAGTTCACCAGAGCAGTGTCCAATCTGCATCCATATGTGTGAGAACTTTTATGTGTATATAGGCAATTTATTTGTGTGGTTTGAAAAAAATCAAAGGAAGATTCATTAAAACTCTGT
>NW_023191072.1:0-1343 GCF_002007445.2 Ailuropoda melanoleuca | reverse complement strand
GATGAATTCAAGTGAAAAATTGGAATCAGGAGAAGGTGAGCTATTCTAAAGGAACAATCATCCATTGTCCTGCAAAAACCTACAGCCTGACAGGAGAAAGAAAAGTGGAAGGATGTGGGGAGCTCAGAATTCCTCATTTTTGCATAAGTTTATAGCTTGCGTTTTCAGTAACAACTGGGAATCGTTGGCTGATGTGGTTTAGAGACTAACTTCAGTATAATTGAAAATCAATATTAAAATGACTTTTCATCAGTTTTCCTCACGTTGCAGACATGATGGGGGCCCTGACAAATGCTTGGAAGCTTTAGAGGAGATCTGTGGTTTTTGAGAGACCGGGAGGGAAGATGCAGGATTCCTTGTTTCTTTGAAAGAGTTTGTAACACATGTTTGATTCTGAGATCTGGAGCTGGACAAGTTGACAGTGGAATCCTGGCTCCAGGACAAATTGTCTAAAGTGACCTCAGCCCCATTCCTTCAGCTCTGAGCAAAATGCAGACAGCGGTACCTGCCCCACAGACTCAAATAACAGTGTGTTTAAAAACTTGAAGCGAGGGGAGTCTGGATGGCTCAGTTCGTTGGGCTTCTGCCTTCAGCTCAGGTCATGATCTCAGGATCCTGGGATCAAGCCCTGCATTGGACTCCCTGCTCAGCAGGGAGCCTGCTTCTCCATCTCCCTCTGTCTGCTATTCCCCCTGCTTGTGTTTGCTCTCTGTCAAATAAATAAAATCTGAAAAAAAAAAACAAAAACAAAAACTTGAAGTGATGCCTGGCACATAATGGGAGGCCACTGACTGGCAGTTTTTATGGCTGTAGTAATTCGGTCCAGTTGACAGGGCTTCTCACGTCTTCAAATCAATTCCCTGTTTGGGGATCAGTTCTCCTGGATGTGGATTACATGCCATAGCAGGTAAGATTAGGTTTGATGGCATGTGACAGATACCCCAAATAATAGTAGTATGAAACAAAATAGAAATTTACTTTTTCTTTTACGTAAATTGAGACCCAGCATCCACTGTGCAGGGCTGCTGCTGGCCTCAAGGACCCAAGCTTCCCAATGCCGGAGGTTCTGTTTGTAAGATGGGCGGGAGCATAGGGGCTGCTGGGCAGCCAACCGTCTCTACCATGTGTGGATTCTCCGTCGCTCCTCTTTAGCCCTGATGATGGGATCTCCTGCTGTATCGACTCTCCCGATGGAAGGAAAGGGAGAAGCATCCCAACTGGCCACACTAAATAGAACACTTTTTCTATTATAATTTGAGTGTGCATTCCAATAGAAAGAATTCATCAGCATTGCACTAAGTGCATTAAATGTTGCCAGTACTGATATCATTGACATATTATTA
>NW_023191071.1:0-5686 GCF_002007445.2 Ailuropoda melanoleuca | reverse complement strand
GGCAGGAGGAGTTGGTTGGTTGCCTGAAGGGCGTGGGAGGCACAGTTATTCTGGGAAAACTGGGAGGGGGCGTGTCAGCTGTCCCTGCAGGTTCACTGCCATGGACAGCACGCATGTGACAGGGACAGAGTGGCTGGCGGGCATGACATGGGTGGGTGCCATGCCACAGCCCAAGAGACAGACTAAAGACTGTTGGCATCCTTGGGGACCCGCGTGTGGTCCTGGCAGTCCCTACAGGCGTTTCTTGCACCCTGTTTTGGGGGATGCTCTTTGGCATTTATGTTGCTTTGACACTTCCTCTGTTAATAAGGCCTGTGTAGGCAACAGGCTCGTGCGGGATGTGAGGCCGGCCTTGCGAACAGCATCTTCTTAGCCAGTTGCCCTTCCTTCCCCTCTCCCCAGCTTGAAACCGGGCACAGTCTGAGAGTGAGTAAGGGGAGACTTCCCCTAATCACTATCTCTCAGATTCCTGCAGTAGAGAACTATTCCTTTGCATCTTAAAGAATTCAGATTTCTCCAGCCCTGGGGGAAAAAAAAAAGAAAAGAAAAGAAAAATCCCACCAACCCACAAATACCTCCAGCAGGCTTCACATTCTCTTTGCCCATTTGCTTATTCATTTATCATGCATTAAGGTAGAAACCCACTATCTGCCAAGTCTACCGACAGGTGGGGCATTTCCTTTAATCATAAGAATGCTTTGAGGTGGTTGTCACAGAACTTTACCCATGAAGACACTGAGCTTTAAGAGGTGAAGTGGCTTGTCAAAGGCTTAGAAGATGCTTGTCCACTTAGCCAATTCACACCAAACTCCTATGTCCATTAGGAAACCCTACGTGTAAGGAAACCCGAACTCAGGATCGCTTCCAAGGTACATTATTATTTTTTACATAACAACAACGTGTAAGGAAACCCGAACTCAGGATCGCTTCCAAGGTACATTATTATTTTTTACATAACAACAAAAAATATCCAGAGGAGCGTGGTTCAGAGTTAGCTCAGTGGCTCAGCTGTGGTAAGGTCTTTTCCATGCCACCATCCTTAAAGTAGTGCTTGTGATCTCCTGGTCTCAAGATGGTTGCCTTGGCTCCAGGCATCACATCTCTGTTCCAGGTAGGAGGAAGGGAAGGGAGCACCCTAAGCTGCATCTGCGTGGTTTTTATCAGCAAAACAAAAGCCTCCTTAGACATCTAGCCATTTTCCCTTACGTCTATTTGGTCAGAACTGGATCACACGGCCATGCTTCTAGCTGGAAAGATCAGGAGAGCTGTCTGTGGCTTGTTAGCTTTCAGAAGGAAAGCTACCCGAGAGCTTGCACCTCCATGTTTTGACTTCGTTTCCATATTCTTTCCATTTTACTGAGGATTTCCAGCCTCATGGCCTTTTGCCATATCCACACGACCCCTGCTCCCATTATTTTGTCAACTTTTTGCTTTTCCGAAAGCTAAGTAAATTTTTAAAACAACCTTTAGAACATCTCTGTTGTAAATAGTCAGCTAGTGTCACTTGTCTTACGTAGAAAATAACAGTAAAATGGAAGACAATGAAAATAAAATAATACTTAAAAATCTGCTGCAGCTAATGGTCTGAGCTTGGGGTGGTTGTACTAAATCGGCCCTGTACCACACAGTGGCAGTGTACGTGTTTAAGTCGTAGTAGCACCAGGCGAAGACGGTCTCAGGGACTTCTCGAGAAGTCACCCAGGAGAATCAGAAGGATACAGCTTTCACACGATGTCATTCACAGCGGCTTCGTGCCATGCACCTGGGCGTGAAAGCATCCTAAGTGTTAACCTACGGACCTTCTCGTGTCCCACAGGATGGAAACCCTCCCGCCTCTAGGGAACCTAGCACCATCCCATTCTCCCTTCCCTGTGCCAGGCATCAACTAGGTTTGGGGAAGGAGAACTCGGGATGGAGGGGTCGATGCCCTGGGTGTGGGGTAGGGTGGGGCTTCTAAATCTTGAAAAGAAGAAGAATCTCAGCCTTATCTCTGATACAAGGCACTAGGGTCAAGTACATTGACAAAGCTGGTTGCAAGTCACTTCGGCCTGGGAAATCAGCATGGGCTTCTTGGAAGAGGTGTCCATTAAAGTGCTCTAAAAAGATGGGTGGGAGTTGGGCCAAGGGAAATTGTGCTGAGCGTAAAAAGCCCTCCGCAAAGAAGGAGTAAGTGAAAAAGACACTCAAGTCATGGGATCCTTTTGGGAATCCGGGTGTGGAGGCAGGGCCTGCAGTATAGACCAAGTTAGTTATTTTTGGCGGGCCCTTGAATACCTTGCCCAAGGCAATGGGATGGTGAGAGCCATTTATTTTAGAGCTGAGGAGAGACATGATCACACCTTCCTAGGGTTTGAGCTTTGCACATAAGGCAGCTCTTGGGCCAAAATAAGTTAATTCCTCCAGAAATCTATTTGTACTTGGAGGAAAAAAATTTTTTTTTAATTTTTCTGAAATGCAATATGCACTTCTCAGCCTCCCTAAAGAGAGGGTGTGATGTGTGCACATCTTTGCAAGTCCAGCTGGCATCGTGCTGTGTGTTGTGTTGAATCGAGCTTTGGGGTTGAGTTTCCTCTGCTGTGGACATCCATCCCAGGGCTGGGTCTTCCTTCCTGCTCGCTCTCCCACCACCAGGCTGGACGNTCTCCCACCGCCGGCCTGGACAGGCCTCTGGGCTGGGCCCAGACTCCCCTCTCTCTCTGAGCCGCTCTCATTGCCCTCGCAAGCCTTATAGTCAAGTCTGTGATAATCTGGCCAGAAACGAGAGCCAGGAAAGCTGCGAGTGAGGGCACGGCCAGCCAGGGGCCCTGGTTTATTGCTCATTAGACAGCTTTATTGGGTTTGCCCCAGGGGCGAGGGTGAGAGCCCTGACCTCCTAAGCTTTAAATTAAGTCAGCCTGGGGTGTGTTTCCCTTAGGTGTGGAAGTCCATTCTGCATATATCAAAAGCTCTAAAAAGCGTGTGCATCGTTTGAACTGGTCAGCCCGCTTCTAGGCAAAATTTTGTCTTGGGAAAATAGGTGCACGTGGGCGTTCATTGTCATGTCGGTTTTAATGGTCAACGGTTGGCAACAGCCTAAAGATGGTGTAGTGGGGGATGAATTATCTAATGATGAGATACCCCCAGAATGGAATGCTGCAGAAGCGTTGGCAAGGACTGTGTGGGCTGTACAGTTATGGATGTGAAAGATGTTTATGATAGGTTTTGAAATTAAAAGAAGAAAAAAGCAAGTTCGTACATTGCAGGTCTGATTCCGTTTTAGTTTTGACAGAAAGTTCCCATCTACAAGGGAAATGCCCAGGGTGATGTACATGGGGATCCCAATAGGGACTGGTGGATGGTAGGATTTTNGGTGGATGGTAGGATTTCGGATTATTAAAAACATTTTTGCTCACCTGTGTTTGTGAAGTTTTCTGTAATGATCTTGTGGAGCACCTGTAGAGATCTGGAAGAGGGGCAAGTCGCAGCCAGCAAGTGTAAGAGTTCTGACTGTTTTGAAGAGGGGAATGTCACATCCTTGAGGGAGTCTGGTCTCGGGGGACTGAGTTCTCCACCGTCTAGAGCAGGGCTCCACAAACTCTCTTAAGGGCCACATAGTAAATATTTTAGGCTTTCTGGGCCATATGGCCTCTGTGGCAACCCCTCAGCTCTGGGTTCATACCTTGGGAAAAGCTGTACATAATATATAAGTACACGGGTACGGGTGCGTTACAACAAAACTGTATTTACAAAAACAGGTGGTGGGCCGGACGTGGCCTGCAGACTGCAGACTGCAGTTTGCCCATCCCTGATCTAGAGAAAAACAAAAAAAGCAGCTTGATTAATGGCTTCAGCCAGTCCAGAAATAGCACAAATAGTAGGAAGGAACAGGCTAATGAGGATTGAAAAGGCGGATGTTTAAATAGAGGCATAAAGATAAGTTGTAGCATTCTTTCTCCAGATCAGCATTTGCACCTGGCCAAGGGGTGTTGGGCCGAAGCAGTTTGGGTGATGCTTTGGGTGGGAAGGTGTCCTGCTACCCATATGTGCTGCTCCGGGTCAAGTTTGGGGAAAGCCCCATGGAACTGTTCCTCTGGATCCCAGAGTCTGGAATGTCAGATGTGCTGAATTAGAATCCAACTTGAAACTGACACAGAAGTCCAGCGTATGCTAATTAAGGTGCTTCTTAAAGAGATAGTGCACACTTGGTAGGAAACTTTGCTCTGACCACTTTCCTCAGTAGGGGAGTAAGAATTTTATTTAGTCCTTCCACAACCCCCTGAGCACCACTTGTTTATAAGGAATCATGGAGATTTAGAACACACATCTCAGGCTGCAGAAAGCTGGCTCCATGGAGGAGCACATGCCAAGTGCAGAGAGAAGAGGGTATTGCTACCCTGAACGGTCTGGGGTTGAACCGAGTCAGTGGCAGATTTTTTACAATCCCAGAGAATTGGGGGACCCCTTGTTCAACCTCTTGTTTCTCACCAGTGGGGAAACTGAAGCTCAGAGGGAGGCAGGGACTTGCCCAAGCTCTCATTGCGAGTCAGTGGAGGANAGAGGGAGGCAGGGACTTGCCCAAGGTCTCATTGCGAGTCAGTGGAGGAACGGAGACCAAATCCGGGGTGACGGGCGTACTGTGTGATTTCCATTTTTGTGAAATACCCCGAAATGGCAAATCCATGGAGGCCGAAAGCAAGAGTGGTGGTTGCCAGAGCCTGGGGAGAGGGGGAGTGGGGAATGACTGCTTACGGGGTCCGGGGACTCCTTTGGGAGTGACGAAAATGTTCCGGAACTAGACAGAGGGGATGGTGGCACAATGTTGTGAGCTTACCAAATGCCACTGTGTTGTATGCTTTGAAATGATGAATTTTATGTTATGTGATTTCTACCAAAGTTAACCACGAAAAAGTAGGATGATGGCCACACCTGGGCACTTTTTAAAGTGTAAGGGGTCTGGTCTGTTCCAGGTCAACCAAACTGTGTGGAAAACCACTCAGTTCTAACTCCCAGACCCGTGTTTTGTTTTCTCCAGTGTGATTCTGACTCGGGTTAACAAAACGCATGAGCTGTAGAAAGTCGTGCCTCCCAGACTTTCCACCAAGCTAGCCCCTCATTGCCCTAAGGAGGGCCAACCATTAGGCTCACACCGTACGACTCCAGTAGCTTTGGGCCTGTGCACGTGCTGCCTCCTCGGCTGGCTTTCTCTGCTGGGCTGACTCTTACAGGTTCATGGAGACGTCACCTCTTCCAGGAAGACATANTTTCTCTGCTGGGCTGACTCCTACAGGTTCATGGAGACGTCACCTCTTCCAGGAAGACATCCCTGATTACTCTTTTGGGCTTCTGTAGCTNCCCCCTGCAAATTTTATGGTCTTTCCTTTCCCCCTCCTCCACGAGACTGTCTGTGACCCACTGTGATCAGGAGTGGGGTCGCCTTTGCTTCCCACTGCATTCCCAAGGTGAGGGGGCGTAGCCCAGCGTGGACTTTTAATGAGGGCCTTTAATGAAGATTCGCCTAAAGGACACAGGTCCCCGTGAGCTGAGTCCTGTGCTCGTTAGAGCTTAAGCAGTAGGTTTACTTTACGTTTGTGTTTAGTTTCTTGCTTTTTTTTTTTTTAAAGTGTGGTTAAATGCACGCAGCATAAACTTACCATCTTCACTGTTTCTAAGTGTACAGCTCAGTGGCATTAAGTACATTCACACTGTT
>NW_023191070.1:0-575 GCF_002007445.2 Ailuropoda melanoleuca | reverse complement strand
ATCTCATCATGAGGTCTCCATACTCATGACCTAATTACCTTCCAAGGACTTTGCCTCCTAGTATCAACCCACTGGGTGTTTCCACAAATGAATTTTGGGCTAATGCAAACATGCAGTTCATAACTATATAGTCCATAACTATATAAAAGTACATATATTCAGTTAAAACTCTATAAATAACTGTATATCTAGTTATGGACTGAAGATATAAATATATAAAAACAAATTAATGAAAATGTATATAAAACATAAATATATACATGTTTTGTCTTTCTGGAATACACATTTTCTCCATGATATCTCTCTGTGTTCATTTGTCTTTATCTCACTTTGATTTGTAATGCTTCCTGANTTTGATTTGTAATGCTTCCTGAATATGCAGATTGAAATCTTTAGTCAGTTCTGAAAATTTCTCAGTAATTCTTGTTTGGAATATTATTATCCCATTTCTTCTACCATCCTTTAACTCCTACTAGAATGACTGGCAATTCTCATAGTATTCCCTATGTCTCTTCAGCCCATCTTGATAATATAAATATCTTCGTGACACATACTGGATCATTCCCCATATCTGT
>NW_023191069.1:0-847 GCF_002007445.2 Ailuropoda melanoleuca | reverse complement strand
TGGCTGGAGTCCAGAGGTTACTCTAGATCGGAAGCATTCTTTGCTGCACTTTACCCCACAGGCGTAATGGATAAGGGCAGAACAGGCCAGCCCTGTGGAAGCTCTGAGTTAGTTCCATTCCAGGCAAGAGGANGCAAGAGGAAGTGGAGATCAGGTGTCAGAGCTGAGGGACCCAAAGTGTGCTCTCCTAGGAAAGATGCAGACATACACAGGTGCGCCCCAGCTAGGAGCTGAGGGTATGCAGGAGGGGGAGACAAATACTCTGTGAACAAACATGGAGAATGGTGGAGAGGGAGTGGCAGGGGCCTCCCAGTCACACATCTAAGTCCCAGTTCAACACCCTTTTACAAACCATAGACAGTGAGCAAGTCATTTACCTCAACCCCAGAACTGCTCCTGGGGGCATGATGCCCCCATCACCCAGTGCCGGATGCCCTGCACTGGCTCTGTCCCAGGGCCACAGGGGAGCAAGACACACTGCCATCCAGGACTCATGTCTAGAGAGGGGGGTGGCTGGACCAGTAAGGCAGTAAGAACATGCATGGAGGGCAGCAGGGGTCTTGCTGGCTAGGCTCCCCTTGGGGAGGTATGGCCTGGTGGGGTCCTGGCAAGCACAAACACCTGAAGCCCACCTGGGTGTGGGAGGCCATGAGGTGTGGCTCCCTTCTCAGTGCCACAGGCACCCCTAGAAGCCAGGACTGTGAGGGGGTCAGGCCCATCCAGGGCTCCGAGCGCAGGAGCCAAGAGAGCAGAGCAGACAGACTCATTGGAAGTCAATGCCAGAACCACAGGTGTGGGCTGCAGACAGAACTCGGAGGGAGGGAGCGCAGAGGTGGGGGAGAAATGT
>NW_023191068.1:0-1299 GCF_002007445.2 Ailuropoda melanoleuca | reverse complement strand
ATTTATTAGGAGTAATCAGCAAGAAATTATAATTTTAAAGCCCCATACTAAAATGTTAAACTGTGACAGTGGAGTTATAAATACATCAACAATGAGGATAATCATAAATAGGGGCCTATTACATGACAAATAACTCGTAGGTACAAACAGCCCTTGGGAGTTTGGCTTGGCAGTGAGGGCCTTATAAATTAAAGAATCTTTTTTTTGCCTCTCTCTCACTGCTTTTGTCCAGAGGGATTCAGGGTGATTAGTTTACGTGAATGCAAGCTTATATAAGACAACCATGTGACATGGTTAACAATGACGTCAATAAAAACTCTAATGCCATCTAATGCAAGGAAGCAAAATGTCAGGATTAAAGGAAGTAATAGCCACAGTTCCTTCTTCCCTGGTCTCATTGTAGAATCCAGGAAACCTGTCCTATGAAGAATGACTATATGAATTTGGATGCTCATCTTGAAGGAAAAAAAGAACTCAAAAGAGAAGGAGGGGCACCTAAGTGGCACAGTCTATTAAAGGGACTGACTCGGTTTTGGCTCTGGTCTGATCTCAGGGTCCTGAGATCTAGCCCCACGTTGGGCTCCGGGGTCAGTGTGGAGTCTGTTTGAGTTTCTCTCTCCCGGANTCTCTCCCTCTCCATCTGCCCCTTCCCCCACTCTTGTACTCTGTCTTTCTCTCTCGCTCTCAAAAATAAATAAATCTTAAAGACAGAAAGAAGGAAAAAAATGAGGGGAGAGAGAAAAAAAAAACAAAAGACAGTTTCATTCATTATTAAATCATTTATCAAACTGTACAGAACTGTGGCAAGTACCCAGAAAGGTTGTATCGGCTGTTAAAAGTCAAAGTTAAATTTAGACCAAGATTTCTACGTTCAGTTTCAATGTTCTTTCCATGGCCATTTCCAAGGTGTATGATGGTTTTAAAATCAAGCAATCCTAAATTGAAATATGTACATCCTAACTTAAAAGTGGTTTGATGCAAGGGGTGCCTGCATTGGCTCAGTTGGTTAAGCATCTGCCTTTGGCTCAGGTCATGATCTAAGGGTCTTGGGATTGAGCCCCCTGTCGGGCTCCATGCTGGGTAGGGAATCTGCTTCACCTCTCCCTCTGCCCCTTCCCCTGCTTGTGCTCTCTCTCACTCTTCCTCTAAATAAAGTATTCAGATAACAATGATAATGCAGAATGGAAGGACAGAATAGGATATGTGGCCTACCTGGATATTAGAAAGCATTTAAATTCACATTGGAAACTCTATCTTTACATTTCTTTACCAACATATTTAAGTGATTCTTTTATCTTC
>NW_023191067.1:0-1191 GCF_002007445.2 Ailuropoda melanoleuca | reverse complement strand
TGCGTTCTTATTTTTTAAACTTTGTCAACTCCAAGATCATGAACATATTCTTCAGGGTTATTTTCCAGATACTTTAATGTTTTGCCATTCAAATTTTGATATCTAAAATCTATGGGAAATAACTTTTGAGAGAAAAGTGTCAATATTTTATAGGGACATCCAATTGACAAAATACCATTTATTTTGTTTAAATATTGCCCCTTTCATGGGGCGCCTGGGTGGTGCAGTCATTAAGCGTCTGCCTTTGGCTCAGCGTGTGATCCTGGCATTCTGGGATCGAGCCCCACATCGGGCTTCTCCACTAGGAGCCTGCTTCTTCCTCTCCCACTCCCCCTGCTTGTGTTCCCTCTCTCGCTGGCTGTCTCTCTCTGTCAAATAAATAAATTTTTAAAATCTTTAAAAAAAATATTGCCCCTTCCCCTCTACACTGACAAATTTGTTATAAATCTGATGTCCAGATTCATGTGGGTCATGTTTTGTTGTTCTCCTTGTCTATTCCTGTACCATAAGAGACCATAATTACTGTCTCTTTATAATAAATCTTGATATCAAGTATTCCAAGTCCTCCAACTTTGTTCAAGAGGATAAAGTTGCAAGCCTGTCTCCCTCATGAACATAATCCCAAATTCTAAGGTAATTATTAGCATTTTAATCTAGCAATATATAAAAAGGAAAATAGATTATAATTGAGTTGATTTTATTTCAGGAATTAAAAGCTCTTTAATGTTAAAAAGTCAATCAATTTAATATACTATATTAGCAACAATAAAAAGAGAAAATAATATAATCATTTCAATTGATGTAGAAAAATCCTTTGATAAAATATAGCATCCATTTACATTAACATACAACACACATAGCATTCTAGCAATAGAAGGGAACTTTCTTCATCTCTTAAAGGGTAGTTGTAGAAGTCCTATAACAGGAGATGGTCATCCTTGTGCTTAAAAAATCCAAGAAAATTGAAGAACTAACCATTTTAATGTTAATTGCCTGGGGTTGTAATTACCGTATGTGACCAAGAGATGAAGCCTAAAAATTCTGGACCATGCATGCAAGAATATTTGAAATATTTAGCATCCTGCTAAATCACAACAGATGTCTAATAATCAGAATAGACACTGCCCAATAGATCTCACCTTTCTGTATGTAAATATCAGGTCTGTAAATAAGGATTAAAACCACACTAAT
>NW_023191066.1:0-585 GCF_002007445.2 Ailuropoda melanoleuca | reverse complement strand
TTTTTACTCTCCCCCCAATGTTTGAAGTTTTTGATGTCACAATTTACATCTTTTTATCATGTGTATCCCTTAACTAATTATAGTTGACCCTTGAGCAACAAGGGAGTATATGGGGTATCAACCCTTTATATGGTCAAAAATCCCTGTANCCTTTATATGGTCAAAAATCCCTGTATAACTGTTGACTCCCCAGAAACATTAACTACTGATAGCCTACGATTGACTGGAAGCCTTACCAATGACATAAACAGTCATTTCAAATATTGTGTATGTTATAGGTCTTATATACTGTAATCTTACAGTAAACTAAACTAGAGAAAATATTAAAAATCATAAGAGAAGCTACATTTACAGTACCATACTGTATTTAGCAAAACCGTAAGTTTACCTTGTCTGTTTACACGATTAACCATCTGTCAGTACCTACACCAATTTTGTCTTATAGGAAACAGAACACTGTAGATGTTATACGTATTGCTAACACTAGACATCAGAAGTGAAAAGGAATGCATATTTATTTGCAGGTGTAACAGTTCGTGCATCGGTAATGAAGGAGCAGCAGTATGGTTGCTCTGTGGTAGCCTG
>NW_023191065.1:0-1654 GCF_002007445.2 Ailuropoda melanoleuca | reverse complement strand
CCTCCATTGTTCTGACATCACTATAGGTGTTTTTGATTTATTTTGTTTTGTTTGCTGTTTGTTTGTAGAGTCAAGGTTGAAAGCCATGTATGTTTGATTCTATAGCTCAGGCTTTTTTGATCAGCACCATGCTGTTCATCCAATGAGGACAACACTTAAAACTTTGTTGTTCCCACATGTCCTTTATCATAGCTTATCAGCACGNCTTTATCATAGCTTATCAGCACAAGCAGACAGATATTTGGCACAAAATCCATTCAAGCTGGCAATAGAAATAAGATAATAGCCATAAGCCACACATGGTACTGTTCTTAGACAGATTGAGAAATGGCAGGTTTTGAGTGGTTTGGTTTCACAGGTTGACTCTGACACATAAATTGTGTTCTTGTTCCCAAATTTCTGGAAGATAGAATGAGCTGGCTATATTGCCTTGTGAGGGTAAGTGTTATGGGGTATGGTCTGCAGAGTCTCTTGTTCAAAATGATGACTGCTAATGAGTCTGTTATTATCAAGAAGAAATAAGACTTATCAGAAAAAATTAAGAACAGTTTCTACTTATGGAGCTCTACTTATCTCCTACAAAGTGTTTCTCAATCTTAACATTTTGGCTTCAATAATCCCTTTTTTGTGGAGGACTACCTTGTGCATTATATGATATTTAGTAGTATCCCTAGCCTCTATCCACTAGATGCCAGTGTGCTCCCCCTGGCTACAGTTGTGACAACCAAACTTAACTCTAGACATAATCAAATATCTGCTAGGTGAGGCACTCCCCCCTCCCTGAACCATTTTCCTAGAACCTGGATTGATGTGTGCTGTCCAGATGATTATATCAATCCTATATTCTCACCCTTATGCTTTCAGGTTGCAACCTCTCAGGTTATTGGATTTTATAGGTTGCTTTCTGTCATGAAGTTTCAGTGGATGGTGTGGCTTTTTCTTCTTGAGGCTGTGTGAACTCTGCGGTAAGAACCTGAGTGTCTGCCCTTTTCATTGGTATCCCCTTAGCTTCTGGGAATGGGAGGCGTTCTTAACTACTCTCTCATTCCCCTGTATCTCATCAGTTACCAATTCTTCTCAGCTACCTTCTACTCTTCCTGATTCTCAGCTTAAAGATCACTTGTAAAGCAAAGCAAGAACACTATTTTGAACTAGATTATCCCTCGACTTAGTTATGACATCCCCTTTGCTCATCACATCCGCTCACCTCTAGACCTTGTCAGCACCATGAGGGAAGATCCTCTGTAGGCTGCACAATGTGGTAAGCCTTGTGCTCACCACATACAGTGTCTGCTACACTGGGTTTCAGCAAGTAACGAGGGCNGGGGTTTCAGCAAGTGACGAGGGCAGAAGACATGAGCCACTGTTAGATGCATATGCAGTAGAGTAGAATGAGTTTTGACCATTTCTTGCCAGTGATAAGAGTCATGGTGCTGCTTCAGGGGAGATTGTGGTCAGAAGGAAATGATCTTCCATCCCTCTGTTAGGAAAGACATCATCTGGCAAGGTTGCATTTGTTTACAGTTCTAGTTCTTACCCTGCTCAGCTGAGATGCTTGACTAAATATTCTGCATTTTGTGTTGTATTTTATGCCTCAAGATACATCTAGTCAGTGAAATAGAGTTTGCCATAAAAAATATGATAATGAAATTGT
>NW_023191064.1:0-576 GCF_002007445.2 Ailuropoda melanoleuca | reverse complement strand
CCTTTGGATATACGATTGATCCTTAGACTACATGGGTTTGAGTTGCATCAGCCCAATTATACATGTTTTTTTTCCCAATAAATACAGTAAGGTACTGTAAATGTATTTTCCCTTATGGTTTTCCATCTTTTTTGTCATCAAAAAATAAATTTTTATTGTGGTAAAATNTTTTATTGTGGTAAAATATACATAGTACAAAATTTATTATTAGCTTCAAGGCGCACAACATAGTATTTCAAAAATTCTATGCATTATGTAGTGCTCATCCTGATAAATGTAGTTACCATCTGTCACCATACATTATTACGGTGTTACTATGTTCCCTATGCTGTACTTTTCATCTCTGACTTACTTATTTTATAACTGGAAGTTTGTACCTCTTAATGTCCTTCACTTATTTTGCCCGTTCTCCAACCTCCCTCCCCACTGACAACCACCAATTTGTTCTCTATGTTTATGAGTCTCTTTCTGTTTTGTGTGTGAAATCATATGGTATTTGTCTTTCTCTGACTTATTTCATTTAGCATAATAAACTAGGTCCATCCATGTTGTCACAGGTGACAAGAACTCATTCTT
>NW_023191063.1:0-720 GCF_002007445.2 Ailuropoda melanoleuca | reverse complement strand
TACTTCACACATTAAACTATTAGTTCTTGAGAGATAGGAATCATCTCTTATTCCTCATCTTTTCCCCAACAGAAAAAGCACACAATAGACACACAAGAAATGTTCAGTGAATTAATTAGCTAACAATGAGTGAAAACAAAATACTTTGTGAATCAGATATATGAGAAAGGAATTTAAATGAATAAACCAAACACCNAAAGGAATTTAAATGAATAAACCAAACACCAGGTTTTAGGACTTTTCTTCCCTCGGAGCATGTCCTCCAAATGGTAGTAGATTTTCTTCAGCATGTCCATTACACTACATGCTTCAAGACATCAGAAACCAAGTCTTTTCCCTTTGTAATTTCTTCTGGTGGCCCAAACAGAAGAAAGAGCTTTAAAAAATGGTTTTTTGATGAAAATTATATACGTCTTTCTATCCATGGACATTTAAAATTTCTCACAGTTTGAGCCAAGTACGCGGGAATACATAAAAGTTAACGTGGCATAGGATCCAAGATGATAATTCACCTACATATTTCATGCAAATTTGTTGCAAGTGGTCCTAGACCACATCTGTAAAAACACAAGCACAGATCTTTAAAACAGATGGACCCTCACAGACATTTGAGTTCAACCTCCTCTTCATTTCACTACCACGGCCAGTGAGACACTGAGTTTGAATGAGTTGTTTGAAGCTATATGGCTAATTAGTTGAGGGCTCAAGTGATGGTAGCCC
>NW_023191062.1:410-618 GCF_002007445.2 Ailuropoda melanoleuca | reverse complement strand
GGTGTTTACCCCAAAGATACAGACGTAGTGAAGAGAAGGGCCATATGCACCCCAATGTTCATAGCAGCTTTCTCCACAATAGCCAAATCACTGAAGGAGCCAAGATGCCCTTCAACATATGAGTGGATTAAGAAGATGTGGTCCATATACACAATGGAATATTACTCAGCTATCAGAAAGAACAAATTCTCAACATTTGCTGCAACAT
>NW_023191062.1:0-195 GCF_002007445.2 Ailuropoda melanoleuca | reverse complement strand
CTATGAGAAACAAACTGAGGACTTCAGAAGGGGGGGTGGGGGAATGGGATAGACTGGTGATGGGTAGTAAGGAGGGCACGAATTGCATGGTGCAGTGGGTGCTATACGCAACTAATGGAGCATCGAACTTTACATCGGAATCCGGGGAGGTACTGTATGGTGACTAACATAATATAATAAAAAATCATTAAAAAA
>NW_023191061.1:0-567 GCF_002007445.2 Ailuropoda melanoleuca | reverse complement strand
GCCAAGAGGAGATGGAGAAAGGATCAGGTGGACAGACCTGTTAGCCTCCAGCCCTGTATGCAACTCCACAATCAGTCATCATTAAAATCAGGGGGTGGAGAGAGACATCTTCTAAGNGGGGGTGGAGAGAGCAGTAGCTGACCTATGTCTTACTGAGAAGTAGGCAAGGTGGGCTGATGGGAGCCCCTGGAATGAGGACTAACATCAGCTGATAAGAACCTGAACGGCAACCAGGTCCCCAAAGAACAAGTGGAGACAGCAGCCCCAGGGGGAAAGGGTGATGGGTTCACACTGGCCAGGAGCACTCCTGATGCAGTGAGGGTGATGGGAAGTCGGGCTGGTTTTGGAAGCCCGGCAGGAAATGAAGGTAACATGAGGTGTAAGGTAACAGAGATCACGTTGGCCCACATGAATTCTGGACCTGAAGAGAAAGAGAGGAAGAGATGAGGAGCCAGCATTAGACAAAGCAAGGAAAGAGCTGAAAGCACTATGCATAGAGAACGCTTTGTGAAGACCAGGGAGGTGGGAAGGTGGGAGAAGATGCCTGGAAAAGGCAAAGAACAAAGA
>NW_023191060.1:0-1908 GCF_002007445.2 Ailuropoda melanoleuca | reverse complement strand
ATGGCTCAGCCACTGTGAGAACAGAATGGAGCTTCCTCAAAAAAAATCAAACATAAAATTACCAAATGATCCAATAATTTCACTTCTGGATATCTACCCAAGAGAACTGCAAGCAGGGACTTGAACATGTATACCCCCCACCCTGTTCATAGTAGCATTATCCACAAGAACCAAAAGGTGGAAACAGCCCAAAAGTCTATTCATGGACGAATGGGTAAACAAAACGTAGTCTACACATACAGTGCAATGCTCTTCAGCCTTAAAAAGGGAGGAAATTCTGACACCTGCTCCAACATGGAAAAACATTGAAGACGCCATTCTTTTTTTTTTTTAAAGATTTTATTTATTTATTTGACAGAGATAGAGACAGCCAGTGAGAGAGGGAACACAAGCAGCGGGAGTGGGAGAGGAAGAAGCAGGCTCACAGCGGAAGAGCCTGATGTGGGGCTCGATCCCACAACGCCGGGATCACGCCCTGAGCCGAAGGCAGACGCTCAACCGCTGTGCCACCCAGGCGCCCCTGAAGACGCCATTCTTATGAAATACACCAGACACAAAAGTACAATATTGTATGATTCTACCTGTATGAGGTCCCTAGAGTGGTCAAATTCGTAGAGATGGAAAATAGAATGGTGGTTTCCAGTGTCTGGAGAAGGGGAAGCAAAATATTGGAAGGCATCTAAATGACCATCATGAGAGCACCCGCTAAATAAATTATCATTCCAAGCACACAATGGAAAATTTTGCAACTGTAAAAATAAATCAAGATGTTCTTTATATATTCATATGGAAAGTTTTCCAAGATAAATAATTGAGTGAAAAAAAGCAAGGTGCAAAGCAGAGTATATAGTATGCTATGATTTGTTTTTCAAATACGGGGAGAATATGTCCTTGAATTGCTTTATATGCACAAAATTTTCCTGGAGGAATACGCAAGAAACTAATAAAAACTGTTGCCTATAGAGAGGGGAAATTGGAGCAGAGGAAGGAGGGGGTGCTTTTCACACATTCCAGGACTGATTTTTCATTTGAGCACCCTGTGAATGCACTGTCTATTCACATAGATTGCTAGAAACCACTTTTTAAATAAAAATAAGGGGCGCCTAGGTGGCTCAGTTGATTAAGTGTCTGCCTTCAGCTCAGGTCATGATCCCAGAGTCCTGGGATTGAGTCCCATATCTGGCTCCCTGCTCAGCGGGGAGTCTGCTTCTCCCTCTCCCTCTGCGGCTCCCCCTGCTTGTGCTCTCTCACTATTTCTCTCAAATAAATAAAATCTTTTTTAAATAAATTAAATAAATAAATAATACAAATAAGCTGTTTCATAAGGAATTGTTGCTTATATTGAGCATCTGATAGTGGCTAATTATTCAGAGGCTCTGCATTAGTCTTCTGGGGCTAACATAACAAATAACCACAAAGAGGATGATTTATAAAACAGAGATGTATTCTCTCCCAGTTCCCGAGACCAGATGTCTGAGGTCAAAGCATCAACAGGGCCTTGCTTCTTCTGAAGACTCTAGCAGAAAGTCCTTACTTGTCTCTTCCAGTTCTGGTTGTTGCCAGAGTCCTTGGAGTAGGCTGGCTTCTAGCTCATCACTGCTGTCTCTGTCTGTCTTTGCACAGCCTTCTCCCTGTGAATCTGCATCTCTGTGTTCAAATTCCCACCTTTGTAGAGACACTAATTATTGTGGACTTAGAGCCTATCCTAATGACCTCATCTTAACTTGATTACATCTGCAAAGACCCTATTTCCAAATAAGGTCACATACACAGGTTCTAGATGGACATACATTCAGGGGGAAGCTATTAAACTTGGTACATGCTCTAAAAAGATGATGCTGTTATCTGGGTGTGTTTATATAAGAACCCTCTTTTTTGGCAACCTCATAAGGATCTTTCTCTCTCTCA
>NW_023191059.1:0-6801 GCF_002007445.2 Ailuropoda melanoleuca | reverse complement strand
GCAAATACCAATAAGACAGAACTAAATTGATGGAAGAATGTGACCACATTTACTCCTCTATCTAATCCTGTGTCATTCTACCCCTCAGAGGTGACTGGCAACCAATGTTGCCAGTTTGGTTCTTCTTAAACCCATTTTTCCCTGTGCTTCTAGAAACATGTGTGATGTTTTTACTCTTTCTCAGTTTTTTATTTAAAATTTTTCAAACCTAGAGAAAAATGCAAAAATAGTATAAGAAACACCTATATGCCTTTTTCTTCTGTCTCTCTCCACTGAACCATTTGAAAATTAGATGAGAATAGTTTGAAGATATCATGACAGACTTCATTCCTAAATATTTCGTGTGTATTTCCTAGGAACAATTACATTCTTCTACGTGACCACAATATAATGATCAGACCCAGGAAATTTAACGTTGATATCCTGAAGTAAATACACTTCCCCAAAAGATTTCCTTGATTATTGCCATCATTGCCATAATGTCCTTTATAGTTGCTTGTGTTAAACCCAAGACCCCATTATAATTGAAAATTACACCGACTTGCCAGGTCTTTAATTCAGAGCAGTTTTCCAGCCTCTTCTATGTATTTTATGACATTGAAATTTCTGCAGAGTCTATGTCAGATGTTTCCTTGTGTTTGGAATCAGGTTACGCAATTTTGGCATGAATACTACGTATGTGATATCATCTTCCCAGTTTACCCCGGAAGGAGGCGCACAAGGCCAGTATGCCCCCTAGTCATTGTGCAAAGTTTCATCATTGGTTAGAGCGATGTGTGCCAGATTTCTCCATAGCCTGCTCTTCAACTCTCTTTCACCTAATGCAGAGGTAGGCAAACTTTTTCTGTAAAGAGCCAGATAGTACGTATTTTAGGTTTTGCAGGACAAAAAAGGTCTCTGTCACATATTCATTCTTTCCCCCAACCATTTAAAACTATATAAATCATTCTTAGCTGGAGAGCCTTTCATAAACAGGTGGATTGATAATCCTTGCTTATATCAATCCTTACTTTGTTGGTTGTAAAATGGTGACTGCTAAATTTCCATTATCCCTTCTATATTTATTAGTTGGCATTCCTCTTGCAAAATGATATATACAGGGTGGTACTATTTATATGAAGAAGTAGCATACATCTGTGCAGGATCTCTGGGAAGATACCAAAGAAAGCAGTAATAGTGCTTGCTGGACGGGAGGAAAGCAGAATATCTGGAAGACAGGTGGGGAAGAAGATGTTTAACTGACTATTGTGTTTTACTTTGGAATTTTGAACCATGGGAGAGGACTTTGAGATGGAGTGGGAATGGGGTCGAGGAAGAGGAGGGTGCCAAAAATGACTCCAGTGTGGTCTGGCTTCCACGATAGAAAGGGTTATGCCAATGATTGAACTAAAAGCTACAAATAGAAGCCACCAGATCTAGTGTAGAATTGCTGGGACACGGGGAGAAATGTGATCCGAAGCAAAGCAGAGGGACTGGCCAGAGGCAGGAAGAGACCCAGGGCCTTTCAGTGGGAGAAGAAGGAAGACAGGAGGCAGGGTGCGTGCCCTTAAGGTTTGTAATGTGGGTAGCCATAAACATTATTTTTATGTGTATCTTTACGGACTTCACTACTGATGACAAATTGAGAGAAATCAATGAATTGCACTTTTGTTTTTCTTTCTCCAGTTAAAATTTTTTAGAAAGCTGAGGTTGTGCTGATGATGATCAAANAGGGCCTTTCAGTGGGAGAAGAAGGAAGACAGGAGGCAGGGTGCGTGCCCTTAAGGTTTGTAATGTGGGTAGCCATAAACATTATTTTTATGTGTATCTTTACGGACTTCACTACTGATGACAAATTGAGAGAAATCAATGAATTGCACTTTTGTTTTTCTTTCTCCAGTTAAAATTTTTTAGAAAGCTGAGGTTGTGCTGATGATGATCAAAATGTCAACCTTGTTATACCGCACCCAGAATTAGATAATTTACCACCCGGCCAGTCACAGCAGGTGATGGACACATGAAAGCTCAAGGCCAAACTGCAGGCGAGAGCACAGAGGCTGAANGAGCACAGAGGCTGAGCTACCCAGTCCTTTGCCTTCTTCCAAATTTACCAAGTAGAGAAGTGGGTGAGGACGAGGAGACTTGGTTACATTGATTGGTACAGCTCCACGTGGAAACATGAAATCCAAGAAAAGGAGCTCTTCTGCCACTAACTTTCCCCTCAATATGCCTAGAAACATGTCTATTTCTCTACACTTCTGCCAATATTGAGTGTCACAAATATTTTTGATTTTTACCTATTGATTGGGCTAAAAATGTTATCTCATTATGGAATTATTTTTTAACTACGCTTGCCTGGGCCTCACTTTTGTAAATTTGGATTCAGTTGGTTTGCCATGATTCTCCTTTGCACATTTAAAAACATTCACAAATCTCCGGGTGCCTGGCTGGCTTAGTTGGTAGAATGAATGACTTTTGATCTCAGGGTTGTGTGTTTGAGCCCCACATTGGGTATAGAGGTTACTTAAAAAAAATCTTTAAAAAATTCATCTCATTCCTGAAAATCACANTCTCTACACTTCTGCCAATATTGAGTGTCACAAATATTTTTGATTTTTACCTATTGATTGGGCTAAAAATGTTATCTCATTATGGAATTATTTTTTAACTACGCTTGCCTGGGCCTCACTTTTGTAAATTTGGATTCAGTTGGTTTGCCATGATTCTCCTTTGCACATTTAAAAACATTCACAAATCTCCGGGTGCCTGGCTGGCTTAGTTGGTAGAATGAATGACTGTTGATCTCAGGGTTGTGTGTTTGAGCCCCACATTGGGTATAGAGGTTACTTTAAAAAAATCATTAAAAAATTCATATCTCATTCCTGATAACCGCGTTATTCAGCTAAGATTGAGAAAGCCTTGATATTTTATTGGGGTGGTAATAGGGTGTCAGCGAATGCTTTTCTCTACCTCTGATTTTCTGCTTTGATCTTTATTTTATTTACTTCTAATCTCATCCCTCCCTTTCCCAATCAAAGAGCTGGGACACATTGAAATTGACAGTGTGGGGTCACAGGAGGCTCTCTCTCCCCAGCCTCTGGGCTGTCGCTACCCCTCAGCCCCACCCACACCTCCAGATCTCTGCTCTAGCTTGTGGTGCAGGTTGTACTAGGGAGGTTCCTTGGTCCTACAGCACTGTGCTTGTTCCCAAGCTCAGGAAATGTGGTCAACCCCCAGGATCCTATTTCATTTTGGTTCTAATTGCCTGGTCTAGCCACTATGCTTCAGCATGTGTAGGTTATGGTTAAGGTTGTCCGAGGTTCAGCTTGGTTTTCATTTTTAATTTTAGTTCCTTCCTTGATTTTTGTAGGTTTCAGGGAGGAGGCTCTAAAAATGCCTACTTACACAGCTGTATTTCCTGGAAATACTTCCTTCCTTTCCTGAATAAAAAAAAAAAAAAAAAGCTGAAAAGTGTTTAGGTTGAAGTGGCCATTTCTTGTTCTGGGCTTTCCCACCCACCCTAAGGCAATTATGTATAAACAGATCTGTTTCAACATGCACAGACTAAATAAAATGCTCAGAATTTTTTCTTAATTTATAGATTTTAGATAGTATATTTTTGATTCTCTTTTCTTATATTTTGATTTATGTTCCAGTTTTAGATCTTTGATTATCTACTGTATTAGTCCAGATTGGGCTAGGCTATGTTTCTAATTCTATCAATTCTGCTTTATATATTTGAACATATGTTATTAGGTGCATCCAATTTTGGAAATGTTTTATCTTCTTGGAAGATGACACTTTTATCATTATGAAATGTTGTTCTTTATTTTAGTAAAACCTCTTTACCTTAAACTTTGCTTTGTTTGGTATTAGTATACTTGTTCCAGTTTTCTTTCAATTATTTTTTTGCATATACTATCCTTTCATGTTCAGAAATCCTGTGTCTTCATATTTATTATGTGTTTATTGTAGATAAAATCTCCTTGGACATTTTTATATTTATATCTAACAGTCTTTGTCTTGAGATTAGACCACATTTAGCTTGGTAATATGGATTGTGACTACTGATTTTTTGGATTTCAATCTGTAATCTTACTATATACTTTCTATTCACCTCATTTACTCTATGTTCCCCTTTAACTCCTTCTTTCCTTTTGATGGAATTCATTGTGTTTTTATTATTCCATTTCCATTAATTAATTAATTAATTAATTAATTTTTTAAGATTTTATTTATTTATTCGACNAAGATTTTATTTATTTATTCGACAGAGATAGAGACAGCCAGCGAGAGAGGGAACACAAGCAGGGGGAGTGGGAGAGGAAGAAGCAGGCTCATAGCGGAGGAGCCTGATGTGGGGCTTGATCCCATAACGCCGGGATCACTCCCTGAGCCGAAGGCAGACGCTTAACCGCTGTGCCACCCAGGTGCCCCCCATTAATTTATTTTCTGTCACTGTAGACTTGTTTAACCTGTTCTAGAATTTCATAAGAATGAAATAAGGTTGTACATACTCTTCTGTGTATGGCTTCTTTCACCCAAAATAATGTTTTTGAGATTCAGCCATGCTATTGTGGGTATCTAGTTTGTTCCTCTAATTGCTGAGTAATATCATTGTAGGGAAATTCCATAATTTGTTTATCCAGTTACCTATTGATTAATATTCGTATTGTTTCTAGTTTTTAGCTCTTGTGAAGAAAGGTGCTATGAACATTTGTGTAAAAGTCATATTGTGGACTTTATTTCTCTAAGAAAAATACCTAGAACTGAAATTGCTGAATCATAGGGTCATTGTGTGTTTCACTTCATAAGAAACTCCTAAGCAATTTTTCAAAATTATTGAACTGTTTACATTCCCAGCAGCATTGTATGAGAGTTCTAGTTGCTGTACATTTTTGTCAATACTTGGTATTGTCAGGTGTTTTAATTTTATCCATTCTACTGATCTTGTGGTAGTATTCCTTTGTGGTCTTAATTTGCATTTCCTGATAACTAATGAAGTTAAATATTTTTTCATGTGCTAGTGACCATTTGTATATTTGTTATTCTAATCATTTATCCATTTAAAGAATTAAGTTGTATATTTTCATTTTATTGAGTTGCAGGATTTCTTGACATATTCTTGATACAAATTCTTTGCCAGATATATATGGCATTATATATATATTACATATCTATATAATATATCTATATATTTTATTAGATATATAATTTTCCCTGTCTGTGGCTCGTCTTCACTTTTTTCAAAAGTGTCTTCTAATGAGCAAAAGATTTTAATTTTGATGCAGTAAAATTATTAATATTTTTCTTTTATTATTTGTGCTTTTTGTGTCCTATTTAAGAAATTTCTACTTACTCAAGGTTACAAAGATTTTTTTTTCCTGTGTTTTCTTATGAAAGTTTTGTGGCTTTAGCTTTTACATTTAGGTCTGTGATCTATTTTGAGTTAATTTCTGTGTATGGGATAAAGTAAGTATCAAAGTTCATTCATTTCCACATGAAAAAACCAGTTGCCTAGCATGATCTGATGAAAAGGCTGTCTTTTCTGCTACCGAATTAACTTGGCACTTTTGTCAAAAATCAGTTGAAACAAACTGAGGGCTTCAGAGGGGAGGGGGGTGGGGGAATGGGATAGACTGGTGATGGGTAGGAATGAGGGCACGTATTGCATGGTGCACTGGGTGTTATATGCAACTAATGAATCATCGAACTTTACATCGGAAACCGGGGATGTACTGTATGGTGACTAACATAATATAATAAAAAAACATTAAAATAAAAAAATCAATTGATTACATATGTGTAGATCTCTTCCTGATCTATTATGCTCCTGTCCCAGATCCTTGGATCTGTATGTCTCTTCTTTTGCCAAAACCACACTCTCTTGGTTAGCTTTATAGTAAGTCTTGAAATCAGGTAGTCCTCTTCCACTTTCTTCTTTTTAAAAATTGTTTTGGCTATTATCTGTCCTTTGCATTTTTATATAAATTTTAGAACCAGCTTATCAAATTCTGCAGAAAAATAATTCTAGCACTTTTATTCGGGTTATGTTAAACTTATGGATCCATTTCAGGAGAGTTAACATCTTAAAAATATCAAAACTCCAATTCAGGTACATGTTACAGTGCTCCATTTATTTTTGATCTTCTTTAATTTCTCTCATCAATATTTTGTAGTTTTTAGTACACAGATCTTCCAGTTATTTTGTTCAACTTCCCTAATATCTCATGTTTTTGGTACTATTGTACTATGCTACTATTTGTCAAATTTCATTTTCCAGTTGCTTCTTTGTGGTTTTGATCTTGTATTCTGCGATCTTGCTAAAGTCACTTATTAGTTCCAATAGCTTTTCTTATAGATTCTTTAAGATTTTTTATGTATATGATCATGTTGACTTTGAATAAAAGGTTTTGCCCTTTTCTTATCAATCTGTATGCATTTATTTCTTTTCATTAACTTATTTCACTGGCTGGAGCCTCTAACAAATATTCAATGGTTTCACAGGGACAGATTTTAATCTTTGACCATTGGGGGTTGGTAGCAATACATTTTTTTTTTGATAGACACCCTTTATCAAGTTGAGGAAGTTCCCTTCTGTTCCTATTTATGTGAGAGTTTTCATCATGAATTGGGTGTTGAATTTTGTCAGGTACTTTTTATGTATGCGTTGGGATGGTCATGAGTATTTTCTTCTCTGAATATGATAAATTACACTGATCAATTTTTAAAAATTTCGAACCACCTTTGCATGCCTGGGAAGAACTCCACTTTGTCAAGACGTATTATTCTTTTTATTCAGTGCTCAGTTTAGTTTGGTAA
>NW_023191058.1:0-688 GCF_002007445.2 Ailuropoda melanoleuca | reverse complement strand
CCATTCCTCTCAAAATATTCCAAAAAATAGAAGAGGAAGGAAAACTTCCAAATTCATTCTATGAGGCCAACGTTATCCTGGTACCAAAACCAAATAAATCACTAAAAAAGAAAACTACAGGCCAATATCCTTGATGAACATAGATGCAACACNCATAGATGCAACACTCCTCAACAAAATACTAGCAAACCCATTCCAACAATATATTTAAAAAAATCATTCATCATGATCAAGTAGGATTTATTTCTTGGTTGCAGGGATGGTTCAGTATTCACAAATCAATCAACATGATACATCACATCAATAAGAGAAAGGATAAAAACCATCTGATCATTTCAATAGATGTAGAAAAAGCATTTGACAAAGTACAACATCCATTCATGATAAAAAGCCCTCAACAAAGTAGATTTAGAGGGACATACCTCAACATAATAAAGGCCATAGATGAAAAACCCACAGCTAACATCATCCTTAATGGGGAAAAATGGAGAGCTTTTCCACAAAGGCCAGGAACAAAACAAATTTGCCCATTCTCACCACTTTTATTCACCATAGTACTGGAAGTCCTAGCCACAGCAATCAGAGAACAAAAAGAAATAAAAGGCACCCAAATTGGCGAGGAAAATTAAAACTTTCACTAGTTGCAAATGACATAGTACTATATGTAGAAAACTTGAAACACTCCACC
>NW_023191057.1:0-1395 GCF_002007445.2 Ailuropoda melanoleuca | reverse complement strand
CAGCAATTGTACTACTGGGGATTTACCCCAAAGATACAGATGTAGTGAAGAGAAGGGCCTTATGCACCCCAGTGTTCATAGCAGCATTGTCCACAATAGCTCAATTGTGGAAGGAANCAAGATGCCCTTCCACAGACGAATGAATTAAGAAGTTCTGGTCCATATATACAATGGAATATTACTCAGCCATCAGAAAGAACGACTACACAATATTGCAGCAACTTGTACGGGACTGGAGGAGATTATGCTGAGTGAAATAAGTCAAGCAGAGAAAGACAATTATCATATGGTTTCACTCATTTATGGAACATAAGAAATAGAAAGATCGGTAGGAGAAGGAAGGGAAGAATGAAGGGGGTAAACAGAAGGGGGAATGAACCATGAGAGACTGTGGACTCTGGGAAACAAACTGTGGGCTTCAGATGGGAACGGGATGGGGGATTGGGATAGGATGGTGATGGTTATTAAGGAGGGCACATATTGCATCGTGATCTGGGTGTTATACGCAAATAATGAATCATGGAACATTGCATCAAAAATTGGGGATGTACTGTATAGTGACTAATATAACAAAATAAAAATTATAAAAAAAATTTTAAGAACAAAGCATTTCTATCCATGGTCTAGCTTCTGGAAGAGAATGTAAATACAATTAAATGTCTTTATAATCTGCAGTCCATTGACAGATACTTGAAACAGGCAAAGTGTGATGTTTTCCAGGGAGCTCCCAACTATCTTAGTGTTAATGCCTTATTAGAGGGGTAAGCAACCTTAACTTGACAATGGCAAGCCCTCAGGTTTCCCTTGAGTCTTCTTTAACCCTTGAAAGTTCTTTGGAAACCTCCCTTTTTCCCCTTACCTCCAACCCCATACTATATAATCAGCCATCCCTCACAACCCAGGGACAGCAGCTCTTTCTTCCCATGGATCATGTCCCTATGCTTTAATAAAGGACCATTTTTCACCAAAGTCATCTCATGAATTATTTCTTGGTCACCAGCTCTGGACTCCACCCCACTGAATCTCACCTATATTCCNCTATATTCCAAACCCCATCAATATCTTACTAATTAGTGTTTAGAAGCTCAGTGTCCAGCTTATAACCCAACACACAGTAGGGCTCAATAATTAATTATTGAATGAATAGATGAGCCAATAGCGCAATGCTACTGAAATGATTAGGTTTTCTGCATAGTCCTTTTCACCCACCGGCCTTTGTTATTCATCCTCTCCTAAGAATCCTCTCAGCCCAACACATGCTTATTCACTCTGATGATTCCATTTCTTCTTTGTGTCCTGTTATTGATGTGTTTTCATCCATGAACCTCCTGGTCTTTGTTGTGTGTCCCTCAAATATGCTTTCTCAGCACCCTGGGCTGCCACTACCTTCCCATT
>NW_023191056.1:0-618 GCF_002007445.2 Ailuropoda melanoleuca | reverse complement strand
ATAGCTCTTTAAAGGAAATGAGGGCACATGAGATGAAGGAGGGAAAGACAAAGGGTCATTTTAAATATACTTCTTTTATTTTGGAAAAAAAAAACCCAAAAAAGCAAAAACAACCCATAATACACGGGACATTTCTGATTCCCAAAGAAACTATTTTTTTAACATATATGNAACTATTTTTTAAACATATTTCTTAATATAGTGTGGCAGTAGTTTTGTATTTATAAAAAAAAAAAGGAAAAATTCTGGCAATTTAAAACAATTTAAATCTAAACTGAAATAAGTTAAAGTGGCTTGTTAAGTAAATTTCAAAATATATTGACCCAAAAGGTCAGCAAATGTTAGTGAAAATATGCAAGTCAATATCTATTGCATGCCTGAATTCTTTGTCTTTATATGACATTTCAAACAATTTTCGTAATTGGTCGGGAAAAGTAAAAAACAAGAAACATCAAGACAGCTCACTGATTTCAGATAAAATCTTCCATGTTCTCAAAAAAAAATAATACCCATAAGCATCAGAAACTGACATTGATTACTATTCTGAAAAAAAACCAACATCTGCAACTTGTTTCTTACTATGAAGCCAAACATTATGTAACATAATGAAAATTCGAA
>NW_023191055.1:0-1197 GCF_002007445.2 Ailuropoda melanoleuca | reverse complement strand
TGTATCTTTCCCAGCATGAAATCCTCACCTAATCTCATCTTCTCAATTTTCCCTTAAAACTCTCCATCCTCCCAAACCTTTAAAAGATAATAAATAAAAATTTCCTANCACTCTTCAGAAGGTGTCCTGGGCCATCTCTTGTGTCACTTATCGTTTACCATCCCAACCCCCTTCCTAGTTACCCTTAAAGCACCAAATTGGTTGCAACCTTAAGGTGTTGTCTACATTTTATCTCACCTAGCTGATACTTAAATTGTTTACCAAGAAAAATAAAACCTTTTAATTTCTTAATTAGCATGAAAGCCCTAATAGACATATGCTACTTGTGGCAACATTTTATAGCGAATGAGTTTCAGTCAAAATGCAATCAGGAGGAGGAGTTAAGGTGGTGGAGGAGTAGGGGACCCCTTTTTCAGCCGGTCCCCTGAGTTGAGCTGGATAGGTACCAGACCAGCAGGAACATCCGCGGAATCAGCCTGAGACACAGGAAGATACATCTGGATCTCTACAAATGAACATCTCCAGCGCTGAGTATCAAGGTACGAAGCAGGGAGCCATGAAACCGCGCACAGATATTCGAAGATAAACAGAAGGGGGAGGGACCCGCCATGTCAGGGCGCCGGGAAGAGGTAGCAACCTGCACGGGGGAGCGGATGGACCGCAGACCCGCACGCTTGAGACAGCAGACTGAGAACGGGAGCTCCGGGAGCGCGCATGGGGCGGCCAGCGGCTGGCGGGCCACCTGCATGGGGGAGCGGACGGACCGCGGACCCGCACTCTGGAAACAGCAGACTGAGTCCGTGAGCCGGGAGCCTGAGCCACCAAGCATCTCACAGAGCTCCGGAGCTCCGGTGTGCTAACTGGATTCAGGCTGAGACCGGGAGCTCTGGGAGCATGCACGGGGCGGCTGGCGGTTGGTGGCTAGAGGGCCACCTGCACGGGGGAGCAGGCGGACTTGCGGTCAGCACCCGCAAGACACCAGAGGGAGACCGGGAGCTCTGGGAGCCCGTGCGGGGCAGCTGGCGACTGGCNACTGGCGGCTGGCAGGGTTGGAAACACAAAGGACAGAGACGCGCCGGCCCTGGAAGTGAGGGCTGGGACTCCGGGTGTGGGGCGCACAGCCTGCGATGCTGCAGGGTTGAGCAGCACCAACAGAAACAGAGTTAAAGTGGCCAGAACACCAGTGGAGAACGATCT
>NW_023191054.1:0-813 GCF_002007445.2 Ailuropoda melanoleuca | reverse complement strand
AGAAAAGCAGGTTTTCCTCTCTTTAAAGAAAGTACCTCCTAAGACGTATAAAGGATTTTTCTCTTTCTATTCTTAAATGTTTTCCTCTTTCAATAAGCCTTGTTTCTCCCTTACCTCTATCTCCGAGCTGATTTCCATTTTAAGAGGAGAAACAAAAATGTGTCTCAAAGCCAACAAAGAGGTTTAGCACATAGATAGCTTTATTCTAACAGGTGCATCTTACCTCAAAGTATAAGAAAAACAGCATTCTGATTTACTGTCAGTGAAAATCTAGCTCCGTGCAACATCTCTAAAATAAGGATGTTCCCCTGCAGTCACTTTCACTGTGTGAAGGGAGCTTTATTTGGTGTTTGTCATTACAATGGGGCACTTGGTGAGTTTCTAATCAAAAAGGNGGTGAGTTTCATAATCAAAAAGGAAAAAAAAAAAACTGCTGGTTACAAGAAAGCATTAAATTGCTTCATGGACTAAGCCGTCTACATGAGGGAGGCATTTCTCTCTTTCTTCTCTTCTATTGGACAGTCCTCAGAATTAAGTGAGCCTATAGACAAATCGGTAGTAGCCCAATCAATGGCCCACGTACGGGCCTGCCGAGGAATGATGGGTACTTAGAGAAGAAATATTAAAGCCAAGGACTTTGCGAGGATCTCCAAGTTCATAAGAGATATAACTGCTAAGCAAATTTGGAAAAAACACAAAATATCGTTCCTCTTCCTGGCTTACAAATAATGAGTGTTTTTTCCCCAGGAAAGTCTCCTGGATGTCTTCTTATATAACATCTATGAAGTTTTAACGGACCTGCCAAGTAAGCTT
>NW_023191053.1:0-901 GCF_002007445.2 Ailuropoda melanoleuca | reverse complement strand
ACCGCATTAGAGAAAAATTGGATGCATTTTACTAGTGACGTTTCCAGGAAAGACAAGTTCTTTGTAAATCACCTGTTATTAATGAAGAAGAAAACTCTAACACATCTTAAATAATCGTAATAAAAATAATACGNAACACATCTTAAATAATCGTAATAAAAATAATACTTCATCCCTTTAATAAGAAAATGAATGGCATTGCTATGCATGTAAAACTGGGCGTAGAGAATTAAGGTGGAAGGAAGACTGATGAAATTTGAATCAGGTTCAATATTGACTCTATCCACAATTGCTGTTGGGTTGGCTTGTGGCTACAGTAATTTGTCCAGGTTGAGACGTGATCACTGCTTAGGATCAATTGGAGGCTATGTAGCTTTGTGGCTTCACACTTGAATGGCCAGACACATTCTTCACAGCTCAACTCCGAGTATCTCCAGGATGGATTAGGGGCAAGACAGACATTGGGACACAGGAGGAGGATGGATATTAACAAATTCACCAACTGAAAAGAAGTGGTAGCTGGTAGAATAGTAGTGAGTGTGTGTCCCTGTGATCCCAGGCATGTAACCAGCCAACGAATAATGCTTTTAAGCAATGTAATTTCCGGTTCGAAGCCAAATTGTGGCATATTGTGCTAGTACAGCTTTCAGAGACCTGGGCAGCGTGTGGGTGGATTCCCCGGGTACAGCACCAAGTACTTTGCCACTCTCAAGAAATGGTGCTGAATCGCAGATCGGTACTGTAAGAAAAGTTTATTTCACGGGCACAGTCCCATCATTTGGGGACATGATCTCCTAATGAGTTGTCTTGTGCTGAAGCCACATTGAGTATGGAAGCCTCAGTACTTTATAAGGCATCAACAGGGGGGAAGCTTTTGACTCTTTTCAAAATGTTCATGCTT
>NW_023191052.1:0-2235 GCF_002007445.2 Ailuropoda melanoleuca | reverse complement strand
GGCAGGGCCTGGCTGCTGGGAATGGAATCAGGGGACCCCTCCGGAGGCTGCTGCAGGAACTCAGAGATGTCGGTGACATGAGCAGGGTGGTAGCGGCAGAGCTGGTGAATTGTAACTGCACCTGGATATACCTGGAAGGTAGAGCTGCCAGGAATTCCTGGTATGTTGTTCCTGGTATGGGTTTGACAGCAAGAGTGGAGCCATGGATGGCTGGAAGGTTTTTGGTCTGAGAAATGAAAAGGTGGAGCTGAAATCAATGGAAATGAGAAAGACGGCANGAAATGAGAAAGACAGTGGGTAGAGCAGAATTGTTGAGGGTGGAGGTAAAGCGTTCATTTTTGGACTTGTTAGGTTTGTGAGGTCAAACATGCAAGTGTAGAGGTCTGGCAAGCGTCAGAGCTCGTAGTTACACTAGTTAGCCAGAGCTGCCATAACAAAATGCCACCGACCGGGTAGCTTACACAACAGACATTTATTTCTCACGGTTCTGGAGGCTGGAAGTTCAAAACCAGAGCGTCAGCTTGTTGGGTTTCCTCTAAGGCCTCTCCTTCCCATGCAGAAGCCACCTGTTCTCCGTGTCCTCACATGGTTCTTCCTCTGTGCTTGTGTGTCCCTGCTGTGTCTCTTCCTGGTCTCACAACACCCGTTAGACTGGATCAGGGTCCACCCTAAAGACCTCATTTTAACTTAACTACCACTCCAAGGATCCTATCTCCAAATGCAATCATGTTCTGAGGTACTGGGGATTAGGACTTCAAGATATGAATTTTGGCAGGGAATTAATTCAGTTCGTAACAAGAGTTGAATTCAGATTTTTTGATCCCAAGTTCATGACTCTTTCCACTGGCCCACGGTTAGTCGATAAATATTTTTTATTGTACCTGTGGATGTATATATATGCATACATGAATCATCTGAATAAAGTGCCTTAACCCATTTGAATGCTGGCATTGGACAAGCATTCCCTGAGCAAACCCAGCGTAGAGCTATGCACATTCTGTAAACAGGGCCTCCATCTGCCCTGCTACATAAATAATCAACACAAGAGAACAGGCCATGGCAACATCCCAGCAACATGCCACTTTTGTTCCATTGCCATTTTTTCCACATGGGACTAAGGCTTTCCAAACTGGAGCCTTCCAACTCAGAATTTATACTTGTTGTATCTCTACAGGGTGGCAATCAAACCTGTGATGTCACCAAAGCAAAAACCATCAAGAAACAGTTGCTAAGATAGCAGGAGTTGATCAAATTCTGGAATCCTGCTGCAGGGGCTGACTGCAAAACATGTCTTGAGAATAAGGCAACCTCTTGTCATGTGTGGGAGTGTGCACATTTATAGATATAGTTCTGTAGTCGGATTGTCTTGTGCTGAGGAGAAGAGTTTTTAAAAAAATTGAAATGGCTGCTTCTATCTTCTGGCAATCCATCCTGTAGTGTGGGCTGTGAAGAAAGAGCAAGAGAGAAGAGTGATAAAGTAAATTAACAGAAGGAAGAAGGGGTGAGGGGCATGTTAAAATGCTTCCTATTCACCTGGGCACAGAGAAGAATTACCATATCTGAAAATTACTATTTCCTGTTTCACTTCTGTATTAGTTTCCTAGGGCTGCTATGCCAACGTTCTACAAACTGGATGGCTCATCAAAGCAACAGAAATTTATTGTTTCATAGTTCTGGAGGCTGGAAGTCTAAAATCAAGGTATCAAGGTGTCAGCAGGGCCATCCTCCCTCTGGAACCTGCAAAGGGATCCTTTCTTGCCCTGCTCGGGTTCTTTGAGCTTGCTGACAGTTGTTCGCATTTCTTGACTTGCCTCTGCATCGCTTTATCTCTGCCCTGGTATCACGAGGCATTCTCCTATGTGTCCTTGTCTTCATATGGCTGTCTTCTTACAAAGGCAACAGTGCTATTGGAATCCGGAGCACCCCACTCCAGCATGATGCCATCTTAACTAATCACATTTGCAGTGACCCTCATCCCAAACAAGGTTGCATTAATATATCTCTGGGAGGGAGGGTCACAATTCACCCCAAAACATTTCATAGAAGGTGAAGAGGACCTTAGAAGTCAGTAATCAAGTGGTCGTTAAAATTCTTGATATGGAACTGGAGTCAATCTTTTTAAAAAAATAGATGTTATGTGAATCCTCATTGTACAAAGACTAAAGGGGAACTTCCTAAGGTAGAGGAGACTGTCAGTATTACTGTCATGAATAGGAGTGGAGTCCAGGGGGAAAG
>NW_023191051.1:340-743 GCF_002007445.2 Ailuropoda melanoleuca | reverse complement strand
TATATTGCCACCACCATTTTTGATAGGATTTACCCAAGAAGCAATCATTTCGTTAGAAGCGGGTTTTGGCCAAATTATGTTTCCAGTGCTGTGTTTGCCATTTTTCACACAATACCAAAGCACCTTGATTTTTGTTCCAACTTCCATGAGGACGAAGTTACTTCAAGGGCTTTATCTTGACACTATGTTTCTTCGGTCTAAGTGCTGGATCCTTCCCCGGCCCATACACCCAATGTGGAATTTGGGTCCCCAAAGTCGGATGATAGCTGGAGATGTTTTCCTGGATGCACTGCTTTATGACCAATAAGAAGGGCGCTGAGTCCTCGAAATTACTGTACGTTTTCTTTCATGCAGACTTACTCATGAGACATGATGCTCGTTGATATTTCCCTGGATTGTGTGG
>NW_023191051.1:0-209 GCF_002007445.2 Ailuropoda melanoleuca | reverse complement strand
GGGCATGCTTTTGGCCTCTTAGCTCCATTGCCACCACCAGTTTCGATAGGATTTACCCAGGAAGCAAATATTTCATTGGAAGCGGGTTTTGGCCCAATTTTGTCTCTCAGTGCGGTGTTCGTCGGGTTTCACTCACGATATCAAAGCAACTTGATTCCTGTTCCACCTTCCAAAAGGCCATTGTGCCGTCAAGGGTTTATCCTCACATT
>NW_023191050.1:0-799 GCF_002007445.2 Ailuropoda melanoleuca | reverse complement strand
CACTGCTCCTCGATTTTGACATTTTCCCCAAAGACAAAGTTTGGTGAGGCAGAAGCCAATGCTTTGCTATAATTCTTACCAAACAATATGTGTAAGAATCTCCATATATTATGTGAATAAAACCTTTAAGGAATAAAACCTTTAAGGAATCTATTTGATTTCAAGGAATCTATTTGATTTCAAAGGACGAATGGCACTTATAGGGTTGGTTTGGGTTCATAGGTAGTTCTTGCATCCTAAGTTATATTAATAACATTCTGGCATTTTTACACAAGGATAATTCATTATTTCTGCTGAAGAACAATGTCATATATTTGCAAAGCAAAAGCATAGAGCAAGTCTTGCCCATCAATAAAATCTAACCTCACAGAAAAGCAAAATGGGAACTTGTATGTCATTTTGATAGGCTTGAAGTTTTTCAAAGCAAATGTGCCATTTTAATTTTCAAAAA
This sequence comes from Ailuropoda melanoleuca, assembly GCF_002007445.2. NCBI lineage: Eukaryota > Metazoa > Chordata > Mammalia > Carnivora > Ursidae > Ailuropoda > Ailuropoda melanoleuca. The sequence continues at coordinate 348 of NW_023191050.1, read as the reverse complement.
TATATTCTTCACTTTATATTATCTGCCTCTTAAAAGGCTCCTAGGACCAAGCATGAGAAATGTATCATGTTTTGCCAAAAGAGTCCCAAAAAACACCAACAAATAAACAAAAATATGATATTGTGAAAGAAACTACTTTTCAGAAATTTGAGTGGAGCCGAAAAGACCAGTCAATCATCAACTGGCAGATTCTAACTTAGGGCAAACAAATAATTTATAATGGCTTTTTTTTTTCAAAGAAAAAAATTATGTGAAATGTATTCTATTTATTTTCTTTTATGTTTACAAACCAGAAAAGGAAATAATTCTCCTCAGTTTGATGCTGAGACTTTGCCACTACCCTATCTA
>NW_023191049.1:0-627 GCF_002007445.2 Ailuropoda melanoleuca | reverse complement strand
ATTTTTTGAATATTTAACTGAGTTTAGATGTTTCAAAATTATCAATCTTTGAAGTTTATTTCCATTCTGGTTCAGAATATAAATTTTTCCAATTACAAATTGGAGATCCATCAAAATTTTTTTCCATAGGTTGAACTATTCCAAAAACAGGTATACAATTTTAGAATTATAGTATGTGCCTTATCTGTGCCANTGCCTTATCTGTGCCACAATTGTTTAATTTGTAACATTCCTTTCTTGCTTTTATAGAGATAAATGTCGATACCCTCTCAGTTACAAGTGTCTTCTTAGTAATTACTATTTGACAAAGGCATTGAAACTGAAGTTTTTTGGTCCTCCATTCATTGAAAACTTGATTAAAATTTTGATTAAAAATTGATTAAAAACTTGTTTAAAAGATTGAGAACAAAATACAAGTTTAAAAAACCCATTAGCAAAAATTCAATGTAATTTAAATCATTGAATTTGATTTACAAAACTATTTTAAAGTCTTAAACATTTGGGGTTTTTTTTCTGCCAGTGTACTTTAATTTTTTAATTTTTTTAATTTTTAAAATTTTTTTAAATTTAAATTCAATTAATTACCATATAGTGTATTATTAATTTCAGAGGTGGAATTTCGTGATT
>NW_023191048.1:0-1923 GCF_002007445.2 Ailuropoda melanoleuca | reverse complement strand
TTACAGGTCATGACCGTCACACATCCCACAGATGAAGGAGGTGAGGAACAGAGGTTTGTAACTTAGATGACTCCATACGCAAACACAAGGGCAAGGCTGGAGCTGTGAGCGTCAGGCTCCACGGTGCAAACCCCAATTCTGGGTCCCGAGGAACGGTGGCCACATGTGCCTGGTGACATGATACCCTTTAGATGTACTGGGCTAAATACAAGAGATTGTTACAATTAATTTCAAGTTATTTTTTTTGTTTTTGTTTTTACCTTTTTTTATTTTTTAATGTGGCTACTAGAAAGTTTTTAATTACCTGTGAAGTGTACATTATGTGTCTTTGGGGCGGCACTGCCCTGAGCACCGTAGTACATGGCTCCTGGAGCGTGGGATGAACCACGAGCCTGGCCTCCCAGCCTCTCCACACGGGCCTTCTGGTGTGGCTGCACTTGGACTTCAGTCCGTGAGCTGATGAGCTGACTCCCTTGTCCCTCATGTCTTAGGAGTGTGTGTGTGTGTGTGTGTGTGTGTGTGTGTGTATGCACGTGTGCGCTCACATGCATGCCTGTGTCCTCTTCAAAGTCACTTCCTGCTGGGCTCCTTCGTCACCACGGTTAATATCACAGCAGCTCACTGAGGGTGGGAGAGGGGCAGAGGGGCCCCCCCACCCCCCATGCAAACACATACTTTCCATCCTCCCCTCCCACTCCTGCTGGCCGCTCCATCTGTGGCCCACCAGCCCTGCAGTTCCAGGTTCTGGCCCCTGGCAAGGTTTNTCTTCAAAGTCACTTCCTGCTGGGCTCCTTCGTCACCACGGTTAACATGACAGCAGCTCACTGAGGGTGGGAGAGGGGCAGAGGGGCCCCCCCACCCCCCACGCAAACACAGACTTTCCATCCTCCCCTCCCACTCCTGCTAGCCGCTCCATCTGATGGCCCACCAGCCCTGCAGTTCCAGGTTCTGGCCCCTGGCAAAGTTATTGAAGCTGAGATCAGCTGCCTCCCTCTCCCAGGGAAAATAAGAATATTCTAATTAAAGCTGGGAAGGCCCTGGGAACAATAGCGCGGGTGCCAGGCTGACGGATGTGATTCAGTCTGCAGCGTGTAAAGCAGGATTCTAGGCTCTCGCCAGTACCATGCCAACTGCAGGGCAAGTGTGATCGCAAAGTGGATTTAGCCAAGGCAGGCCAGCCATGCGAGGGTGGAAGGGGGCTTGCANAAGGCCCTGGGAACAATAGCGCGGGTGCCAGGCTGACGGATGTGATTCAGTCTGCAGCGTGTAAAGCAGGATTCTAGGCTCTCGCCAGTACCATGCCAACTGCAGGGCAAGCGTGATCGCAAAGTGGATTTAGCCAAGGCAGGCCAGCCACGCGAGGGTGGAGGGGGGCTTGCACTCTGTTCTATCTGCAGTCAGGGAACACGCGAGGTCATGGGGTGTGGAGGCCTGGGCACACCTTAGTTTCCATATCTGCAAACAGGGGATCGGTGTGGTACCCCACCTCCTAGGTGCTCGTGAAGGCCAAGAAAGGCCATGCAGGCCAGGTGCTTGGCTCAGGGCCCAGCACAGGGTAAGCTCTCAATGAAACAGATCCATTCTCTCTCTCTCTCTCTCCTTTTCATGGGGANTCATGGGGGGGAGGGGGCAGAGGGAGAGAGAGAATCCAAAGGAGGCTCCTCGCTCAGCACAGAGCCCAACATGAGGCTCAATTTCGCGACCCCAAAATCATGACCTGAGCCAAAATCAAGAGTCTAAGCCACCCAGGGACCCCAGAGCCACTCTTGTTTTCACTCCTTCCCCCCATGGTGACATTGGACATCATCAATTCTCATGTTCTCAGCAGGCACGTGGCACTACAGGCTGGTCCCTGGTCCCAGGGGTGATGCTCTGGGAAGACAGTGAGCGGAGGAGGGGGAGAAGCTGAGATAAAGTCTCCTG
>NW_023191047.1:0-621 GCF_002007445.2 Ailuropoda melanoleuca | reverse complement strand
GTTTATTACAATGAAAGTATACAAATAAGAATCAGTCACAGAGAGAGACATAGGCAGAATCTAGAAGTAGTTTAAATCTGAAGCTTCTATTGTCCCCAGGAAGCATTACCCTCCCAGACCGATATGTGACAATGTACGCAGAGTATTGCCAACCAGGGAAATTCACCTGCATCTCAATGTTCAGAGCTTTTATTGGAGATTGATCATGTAGGCATGATGGATTAATTGATTGATTACCCACATGGTTGAACTCGGTCTCCTGGCCCACTGATTAGTGCATGACTCAGAGCTCTCACCCAAAATCACATAGTTGGTCTTTCTGGCATGACCAGCCCTCATTCTATGACCACTGGGTGTGGTCAGTCTCCAACCAAAACAAAAGTACTTCCTTCTTATATAACATAGGTAACCTCTTAGAAGTCAAGGGCGAAGGGTCAACCTCTCTTTGGGCAAGGCCAACTTCTGTACTATATGGTGTCACATCAAAAGATTGCTGATAAAAAAAAAGGTGGGGCATCTGGGTGGCTCAGTCATTAAGCATCTGCCTTCAGCTCAGGACGTGATCCCGGAGTTCTGGGATCGAGCCCCATGTCAGGCTCTTCCGCTGGGAGCCTGCTTCTT
>NW_023191046.1:0-857 GCF_002007445.2 Ailuropoda melanoleuca | reverse complement strand
ATGCTCTCTCTCTCTCAAATGAATAAATAAATCTTTAAAAAAGAGTATAGAGTATAACAGTAAATTGAGTAGCTACACCAGGATTTTAAATACTTACTAAATCTTTGTTATGCTTTGTATTTAAAATGATAGTAATGATATGTACCTAATCTTGAAATGAGTATGCAATATACTAAATGCAAATCTCTAATACAGATTTGGCAGACTGTAGTGACTTAGTACACTATGGTCTATGTTGTTCTGAACTACATTACTAGTTTTATTTATACCTATTTTTGACATTAAAAAACTGAATTTTCTTTGATTCAGTAGTANAATTTTCTTTGATTCAGTAGTGATGATGACACACAAAACCTTTGAATGATGATGAAATATTCCAACTATAATTCTGTTCTTATATATAATTCCACCATTAACACAGAAATTTGGGCTGTTAGAATGTCCATTATTAATGACATAGTGACCTATATATACAGCTTTCTATGCTGGTGATACCTGCTAATTTCAACTATAAATTCTGGTTATCAAGCTTTTGTAATACTAATTATAAGAAGAGTATATTGTTAATTGCTAAGAAAAGAGCACACTATTAATTGCTAAGGTATATTTAATAAAATGATTTTAGGTCAGATTTTCCCCTTTGAAATGTTTCTTGGAAATATCCATTTGTTAAGAATTTTCATTTGCTAAGCAGAAATACAGCCATTAGTTTTGCAATATTCATTTTAGTTTTCTATTTTTAATTTTTGGAAATAACCATTCAACCATTCTTTTGTACAACAAAGCGCTGTAACAGCACTTGTAATGTCCTATTAATCACTCTATTGTAATTATTATGACAGTCCTGTTTAGCCAAC
>NW_023191045.1:442-660 GCF_002007445.2 Ailuropoda melanoleuca | reverse complement strand
CTGGTCGTGGAAGCCTGACGTGAGTGCCCCATAGTGGTCTCTGTGACACCACACAGTCCAGGGAAATATCATGGATCATCATCTCTCGTGAGTAAGGGAGCATGAATGAAAAGGCTCAGAGTTTTCGAGGACTTAGAGCCCTTCTCATTGGTAATAAAGCAGAGCGTGCAGGAAAACACCTCCAGGGAACAGCAGCCTTTTCACTGGGGACCCCGATT